>NW_001889940.1:129916-131942 GCF_000143565.1 Laccaria bicolor S238N-H82 | reverse complement strand
GAGGGGCACAAGCGCGCTTTCGTGCGTCCAAGCCTGGTGTAGGCGCGAGTGTGATGGATGGGTTGGAGGGCGGGCTGCGGTGTGGGTAGTGTCCGTGCTGGTGGGGATAAACAAAATCAGACTCGGAGTCTGCGTCCGAATCTGGGTTGGACGGGGGTGAGTGGGAGTGGTGGTGCGGGTGTCTGTTGACACTCGTGGGGGAGGAAGAGCCAAAGGTTAGCGTCGTGTCATTCCCATTCCCATTGTATAGCTCGTATTCAATGCTTGGAAGGGGCGGGTGGTTTGGTAAAGGCGGCAGGAATATCGTGTGTGCCCTTGAACGAGGGGACGAATAAGGTGATGTATGCCATGACGTTGAAGGAAAGGTCAGCGCATTAAGGATGGTGCGTATTGACCTGACGATGTTGAGCTGGATAACGGCGCGCCAGAGGATACGTTCCTCGCGAAAGGCAGTGGGCGTATACAGTCGTTGAAATTCTGCAGGGTGGTGATAAGCTTTTATATCTACGAAAAGAGGCAGAGGGGACGTACGTCGTAGAGTCGTTGATTTCCCTGGATGCACACTGTCATAGGTACAAGTAGGGTAAAACGATAACGAAGCTCACCAGACTCGCTCTGACCCAACAACAACAGCCTCACAATCCGCTTTTTCCTCCTCGCATGTAGTTCAGCCTTGATGCCAGCATCAATAGCCAAGCTAACGCTCTTTGCCTCTGCTTCATTCTGCAGCCTTATAGCGCGGTGTTCTGGAGACTCGTCCGGAGGCGGCTTGAGTACCTCGTCGAGTGGGTCGTCAGTGGTTTGGACGAACATTCAGATGATTCTAGAGATGAGAGATTGGATTATTAACGCCAGGTACAGCAGCAGCAACAGTACTTATACCAATTACATATCTCGCAAGAGAGGATCCATTTTTGAACATTATCTTCACCGAGCGACAGTCAGGTACCGAGATCTATGAAATCAGGAAGAACAGTCACGCATTGGTCACGCACATTTCAACCGAGCTTATCTCCGCGACGTGCCTGGAGATCCCTTTTCACCATGACTTGGCGAGAGCGCATCATATGATCGCCCTTCTCGGGTCTTCACCTTCCTCACGAGAAACATTGCACCACAATATCTCAGAGCGGGATAGCCAGAGCAATTGCGACACTGGCTGGAACATTGTGATCTTTCTTGTCAATATTTTTTTCCCTTCCCACAAAGAAGAAAGTCATTTGAATAATTAGTCCTCTCTCAGAAATTCCATCCTTTCCCGCCCTTTTTATCAACATTTATAAATTTTGTATCGCCTCCGAAAACAAAGGATACCATTTTCCTGTTAATTTTATTCGTAGCAAACTCCTTGGGCCGGATTTGAAAGAATCCCATGACTTGCCCCACATGAAAAACTTTGAGAATATAATCAGAATGCGCCTGAAAAGAAAAAGTATCGCACTTTCTCAAGATATCCCAATTGGTAATACTAATAATAATATTGGGCAATGTTTCCCGTGCCTTCCTCTAGCCAGAGGACCGATGACCCGACCTACGTGCCTGGATCTCGAAAAACTAGGACTCTGATCGCTCTCTATATACGTCACCATGATCTAATTCAAGCAATGACCCACAAGGGCAGGCAAAAGGCAACCCAGAACTTAGAAGATATCTGCCATCTGGCCAAGGAGCTGCACGCAAGAGTCAAGACACGACATCGTGTTTGTGATTGAGGTTCGGCATGGAAATTATTATTAACCGAAAAATTTCCAACGCCTTTCGTTGAACGTTGATTGGATACCTCCCCGTAAGAATCTGAAGACATCTGAAATCTTCAGACGTCTTCAGATTTTAAAGTCCGAATCTGAAGACGACGCCACCATCAAATCTTCAGCCCGTAAGCCTAACTTCAGAATCTAGAAACTTCAGATTTCATCAACTGGTATTGAGAGTCCCTGCCATTCCTTCACCCATTTCGTAGTTTATTTACCTCCCCTGGCCGCAAAACTATGTCATTAGATTAGCCCTTACACCTGGTAATCCGTGC
>NW_001889940.1:119829-129852 GCF_000143565.1 Laccaria bicolor S238N-H82 | reverse complement strand
CACCATGACTTGGCGAGAGCGCATCATATGATCGCCCTTCTCGGGTCTTCACCTTCCTCACGAGAAACATTGCACCACAATATCTCAGAGCGGGATAGCCAGAGCAATTGCGACACTGGCTGGAACATTGTGATCTTTCTTGTCAATATTTTTTTGCCTTCCCACAAAGAAGAAAGTCATTTGAATAATTAGTCCTCTCTCAGAAATTCCATCCTTTCCCGCCCTTTTTATCAACATTTATCAATTTTGTATCGCCTCCGAAAACAAAGGATACCATTTTCCTGTTAATTTTACTCAATGGCGCAACCTTTACTAGAATATCACAAACATGAAAGTGCTTGGAATATTTCGGCTTTCGTAGCAAACTCCTTGGGCCGGATTTGAAAGAATCCCATGACTTGCCCCACATGAAAAACTTTGAGAATATAATCAGAATGCGCCTGAAAAGAAAAAGTATCGCACTTTCTCAAGATATCCCAATTGGTAATACTAATAATAATATTGGGCAATGTTTCCCGTGCCTCCCTCTAGCCAGAGGGCCGATGACCCGACCTACGTGCCTGGATCTCGAAAAACTAGGACTCTGATCGCTCTCTATATACATCACCATGATCTAATTCAAGCAATGACCCACAAGGGCAGGCAAAAGGCAACCCAGAACTTAGAAGATATCCGCCATCTGGCCAAGGAGCTGCACGCAAGAGTCAAGACACGACATCGTGTTTGTGATTGAGGTTCGGCATGGAAATTATTATTAACCGAAAAATTTCCAACGCCTTTCGTTGAACGTTGATTGGATACCTCCCCGTAAGAATCTGAAGACATCTGAAATCTTCAGACGTCTTCAGATTTTAAAGTCCGAATCTGAAGACGACGCCACCATCAAATCTTCAGCCCGTAAGCCTAACTTCAGAATCTAGAAACTTCAGATTTCATCAACTGGTATTGAGAGTCCCTGCCATTCCTTCACCCATTTCGTAGTTTATTTACCTCCCCTGGCCGCAAAACTATGTCATTAGATTAGCCCTTACACCTGTGTAATCCGTTGGCCAAGTTACAACAGTGGAGTATTTAACAACAAAGCTTAGAATCAAAAATAGGGCTATTCCTAGGATTTATTAGCACATACAGGCCTGTCAGCATCATTTTAAAGATTGCATGAAGAATTATAGCAATTATGAAGCTTCAGGTTGGTATAGCGGGATGTAGATAGGCGGAAGCGAGGCGGGAGGGGAGGGGGATAGATGACATAAGCAGGGGCGGGACGGGACAAGGTAGCTCGGGATAATGGCATCTCAGATCGGACCATCTGAAGACGTTTGAAGACAAAATTTCAGTCTGCAGAGGGGTCGGGAGGCCTCTGTAGATTTTACAGTCTGAAGAAATCTGAAGACACCAAACTATTTGAAATTGATGTTGATGGAGGCTCGGCATCTCGGCTGACGACGACTTGGCATGATCTGAAGACGTTTGAAAACTTCAGACGTCTTCAGATCCTTACGGGAAGGTATCAATCAACGTTCAATGAAAGGCGTTGGAAATTTTTCGGTTAATAATAATTTCCATGCCGAACCTCAATCACAAACACGATGTCGGCGACTACTCCTGCCGATGCTTAAGGTATATTATCTCCGTTGTGGGACAGAGCTGAGTGAAGAAAAAAAGAAAAAGATATAAAAAAATCATTGAGTTGAGAGTTACTATACGAAAATCAACATCAACTCGCAGGCCATCATGAATTAAGTGAATCGGCTCGCAAGTTCATCACTACTGCAACACAAACCACTCACAAGACATCCCAACTATATCCCACTCCATCCCACTCACCCGGCACCCGGCCAAGTTCCAACAAAAAATCTGGGGTGTCCACAACGTTATACCGCAAGCTGTTAAATCACGGTATGTACCTGACGTCGCGGTGGGAAAACCATGTACTATTCATACCCCCACTCTCGCAGGACCTAGTCGTTTACTCATTACTTCCATACGTTAACGAACAATTCACTCCAAGGAGAATCGGAGATACTCACTTATGCACGTGCACATCGTTCCGATTTTCTTTTTTTTTGTCAAAGGGGGCCTAGATTCTTTGAATGAATTGACCCATCTGGGTTTTCGTACTCCGTTGAACTGGTGCTAATAAGTAAACAGTCAGATAATTGCGAGTCCCCATCTATAAATAAAATGCCAAAGTTGACCCTATTCGTGGCGTTTGATCGTTTATATGACGCGCTACCATCGTGAATTTGCTTCCGCTTCAACTTTTAAATTTTCTCGAGTTGTCCTCAATTTTACTTTCTTACAGCGAGGAGGGACTCTGGGTGTCTTTGAATTCCTTGGATTATAAATTCAGCTTGAAAATACAGTCCCATTTTTAAGGGAATCTTTGTGAAGAGTATGTACTGTTGGGCTTTCTAGACACAAATGCCGTATACAGATGCGAAGGGCCGGCGCCGAGTATCCCAGCCTATTACGCAAGTCACCCGGTATCGCTTCATAAAAATTTTGTGTTCTCATTTGGTTCCCATCTGTTCAAATACAGTGCTCTCTGTACTGGCTTGTGTAAAAGTCTGACGCATTGCCGCCGACTCTCAAGCCAGGCCAGAGCAGCAGGAAAGCACCATTCGTTTTTCCGTTCGCTAGCAGCCGTTTCCCAGTCCAACCATTCATCATCACAGAAGTCTCTTCATCAGATGTACGGATGACTTGGGCAATGGGATAGAGTTATGTACAATCTCCACGGCGACAAACGTCCATAATTAGCCAAGGAGGAGATAGTTGCAATTGCCTAAGAGCGAATCCAAAAGAGATGCCAGAACATACGGGGCCAAAGACGAAAAAGCCAGTCGGATTAGGAAAACACAGTCCGAAGCAACGCAAGAAGGCCGACCAACAGTGGATTGATGACGAGAATCAACTAGGTACTTGCGCTTTTTCTGACAAGTCTTGGCAGGCCCATCAGCGGCCTTCTGAACAGCTGGGGACTTCTGAACAACTGAAACAGAAACTTCTTCCTGTGGGGACGGGAGGGCAGGCGCCGTAACGACAGCCGGATTCTGAACTCCTGGGGCTCTCTACATTTCAAAAAAGAAAGTGGGGTGAAAAACAGCGGGGGAATATCGGAGCATAGGAACGTGCGTGTATACCAATCTTCGTTTTGTCCTCACAGGCTCCTCGACGGTCACAGTTGGTGGCGGTGATACAGAACGACCCCACTTTCTCATGCACCTCCCCGCTGGTGGCGAAAGCTCCAGATCGGACAAGTCGCTCAGATCGTTGTTCCTGTTGTCATACCATATTCCGAATTGGCATCCTGAAGGGTCTTGAAGCTCTTCTTCTTCTTTTGCTTAGTTGCCCAGGGCTGAGGTTTCGAGATGGGCGACGGCGGTTTCTTCCTGTTGTTTGGGACTTGGAGCCAGTAAAGACAGGAGGGCTGGATTCGGAAAAGGGCGCCGCGCCGCGTCGGGAACAGGTTCGTTCATCTCGGATCCTGCACAAAGCCAACCAATTAACTCGTGGTCGCGACGGAGCGCTCATGTCGTGCCAAACACAAGAAACTCCGGTGGTGCACAGATGTCCCGTTCTGCTTCCAGCATTTGATACGATGGGGCAGGACTTCGGATCCTCGATCGTAGTCATCCCGTCGGCGATCGTAAGTTGTGACGCTNTTTGGCGGTCCAACATTCGACACGGCACATGGAGTATCCGACACATTACCGTCGGATTATTGTTGTTAGGGCGACCCGTTTGGTGGAGCGGCGGAGTGCGGACCAAACGACAGCATCGCCGCGGAGCACGGGGCAGCTGATTAGTTCCGGAGTTGGTATGGGTGAGTGAACGACCCTCTGGTAATGGTGCTTTAGAAAGGGAAGCGTCAGCCAAACCATGAGTGCTCACCTGTTAAACAGCACAAACCATTAACAATGGGATCATGAAAATAACGATGCCTCACAACAGGAAAGACTGCGACCAATTTGCAAAATACAATACGTCGGTTTTCCGAAGCTCTGACTGGGCGCATCCTGGGCGCATCCAACGAAAGGAGTTAGACGTATATTCACGAAGGTTACTGGCAACTTACTGGAACCGTTTCTATCCACTGACCGCACCGCACTTCAACGTTTCAACGGACGGAAAGCTGAGCAACACGACAGCTTGGTAAAGATCCCTCGGTTGATTGCTAGCATGGGCAATCATCGACAACGAAGTACATTGTTGCCAGAACACGGAACTTCAACAACTTCGAACGCCATTCTGCGCTTTTAGCGTCGTTTTCCTTGTGCTTTCAAGGAGGCCTATATATGCGGGGTTAAAATCGTTGGGCGGGACGAACGACGAAAAAACTGAGGGGAACGATGTCAGTGAGCACCCAGTGGATAATCGACGAAGTTCCGACACACCTTTGTAGATAAAATCCCTCGTGCGCACATTCACCTAACCCTGTTTTCCCTCCTAATCCAAACTGGTCACTGATATCTGTATGCTGCCGTCCCCCATCCCCCGTCCCCGTGCTCGAGACAGAATCCCGAAGCGAAGACACCGCAAAGCTAAACTCCCAAAATTTCTTCAATTTCTTCAAGCTGATATCATGACGAGGAACAAGACAATCGTTTTTGTAGGCGTTGCGCCAAGCTTTTCCCTCGAAGATGCTCGGGGCATCACTCAGCGTATTGACAAAGTAACTACGCGTTATTTCGAGATTCGGGCCGGTTTGGATGGAGGCCCATACAGTCCAGGGGAAGCCGGAGCCTGAGGGGGTAGGAGGTTGTTGTACGCCTCCGCTAGGGTACAGCCGTTTCGTTCGGACAAGAAATATTTTTAAGCAAAATGACGAGCAGGGAGCTAGGTGGATCATTTCAGTCACCACGACGTGGAGGTAGTGACGAGCAGAGATTCGAGAAAGCATTCGACGCCTGAGCACGTGTGCAACTCGCTCAAAATGCCAGGGGCAAGTTCGGCAGACAAACGACGAGAAAGCTGAGCGGTATGAGAATATAGGCAAGTAAGGAGCTTAGACTCAACTGTTGTTAAGAAACCTTGAACAGGGGACAACCATCTATCTTGCGTCACAGCAACCCAATCCTGTGCCATCGGCCGGGCCGATTCGGTAGGTTACACGTAGCCATCGTTTATAGCTAATTTGCGAAGGCCGACTTCTGATTTGAAGGCGCGTTATAGGGTGTATGCGAGTCCTTGCCCAAATCAAGACAACGTGTTCGCAGCGCCCTCTGGGGGCAAAACCTTGCAGATGCTGGCGTTCTTGTGTCAGACGATTGTAACGAATGATTCACATGGAAACTCACTAGTTCAGCTGACAATTTCCTCCACCAAAACGCGCCTTTCTGAATTCACTACGACGCATCAACGAAAAAGGGTGACGTTGGAGGGATCACGAGCCAAACTTGTGAGAAACTCGCTGTGGTCGTCAACATGGTGCTAGTAGGAGACTTCACAACATGGAGAGGTGAACTGAACTGTGCAGTGGAAATTGTCAGCACTTCTGAAGTAGGAAAAACGACCGTCCTTTACATTGCCTTTACAAATACAGTTTACTCGAACTAGACGAGCCTGGCGGTCCATATGTCATCTGTGCGTTGGCTGAGAGTAAACAAAGTTTCACTGAACTTTGTACTGTCACAGAGGTTCTTTCATCGGAGAGGGAGAAGGCTTCTTATTACTTACTGTACAGTGCAGTGTTTGATAAGGGAACGAAAAAAGGTGAGATACACGGAACGATTCCTCGTTCCATTACTAGATGAAGGTGGAGACCCATACGCCATTGGCGCAACAACGAAGGCGTCAGTTCAATGGGTAGAATGTGTAAGAGGTTTGTGGGGGGATGGCGCTGGTGGGAAGGGTGAGCAGGGAGAGAGCAAATCACGTGTACAGTGTGCGACGTGACATGCGTGACATTTTTGGTCCAAACCCTGAACCCACCACCATCCTCGTTTTTCCGCATCCAGAACACTTCCAACTTCCAAGTCACTTGTATGGGCCAATCCCGCGGCGTACGAAGGTCAAGGTCCTGGAAGCCTCAAAAAAATTTATGTATAATATGATCATCCCCGGAAGGTGTCATAGCGTGCACCGACGGAATAATCAAACTTGCACCGTAAGCGTTCCAAAGAACATCAACGGAAAGGGGGGGAAAAAAAGGTCCTTCCGAGTCTTTATGATGATATCAATCTGGAGTGGATGCTTCTACTAATTCCCTTCAGGTCCTCCGTCGAGTGGGCTCTAGTCACCACGTTACGGATCATCCGTGGTGTTCGAGTGACTGTGTCAAGATGGGAGGGAATCACTCGCATCCTCGGGGATAGAAATGCGACATCATACCTGCCCAACGCCGACTGTTTGGCGTTGGGCGCGTTCAATTATAAAGGTGAGAACTTTTCTCGTAAGACGAAACTCGGTGCTAGAGAGGTACCAGCTACAAGTGGAAGATGTGCCGTCATAGGAAGATGGATTGGCGTCCAGAACATATGCCGCTAAGCTGCCCCGTGATTTTCCGCGCTTTCAACTCGGTGAGATTGGGGATTGAAGTGGACTTCTGTCTTCTATAATTTCCATGTGAGTGACCTTCCAACACTGAAGCTGATCTGAAGAAATTGTTCAAGGATCGCTATAAATCCATGGAGTATCGGGAGAATTTCTGATGGGAAGAACTAACTATAGTTCAAGAAATCACCGCGCTCGTTAACGCATTCAAAATCCGACATGAAGCAGTCATGCCCTTCATAGCAGAAACAAAACACAATAAAACAGAAGTCTCTGACGATAGGCAATTGGGGGGCTCGCCAACTCCGATTTTCGAAGCAAAGGTCCTCGATTCGTCGGGGCTTCAGAACCTGGGCCCCGGATAGCTTTCACTTGACCTTCCTTCCAGCTCAATAATGGCGATGGTAGCACGTCACTGTCAATTCTCTCGCAGGGAACAAGAGACGTCCAGCGGAACAATTCCAAGCCGTCGAAGACAAGGTTCAATTTGAGCCCTCGGTAGGAGGTATACATAGGTGAAATACGACGGATAGTAAAACTACATTTACTAGACACCTATTGATTTTTTAGGCTGCACGATATGATGTTGGTAATGTGTCGGATACTCCATGTGCCGTGTCGAATGTTGGACCGCCAAAAAGCGTCACAACTTACGATCGCCGACGGGATGACTACGATCGAGGATCCGAAGTCCTGCCCATCGTATCAAATGCTGGAAGCAGAACGGGACATCTGTGCACCACCGGAGTTTCTTGTGTTTGGCACGACATGAGCGCTCCGTCGCGACCACGAGTTAATTGGTTGGCTTTGTGCAGGATCCGAGATGAACGAACCTGTTCCCGACGCGGCGCGGCGCCCTTTTCCGAATCCAGCCCTCCTGTCTTTACTGGCTCCAAGTCCCAAACAACAGGAAGAAACCGCCGTCGCCCATCTCGAAACCTCAGACAGAGCGACACTTGTTGATCTTGATTGTCACTAACGCGTGTCGTACACTCGGTCAGTAAGTTGTCAAAACCTTCAATTTATGTCTCTTCAAACACATTCAGAGCCTGAATCTCCCACTGTCTTTATAAACGCATATGGCATTAAAATTGGTTTTCTCGATGGTAAGGACGAGATTTCCGAGTGAGATTATGGTTTGTGTGAGGTATATTAATATATGGTGACCAATGAGGTTTGCGCAGCTAAGTGACTTCGGCATAATTTTACAGCTTATAAAATCCAAATTTATACTACAACAAAGCTCTTAACGAGGCCCTTCCAAAAATATAGCTTTAATGTGCCGTTGTTGGAATATTATTCCAGAACCAGTGAATTTGCAATGATAATGAGACGTGACACGTATTACTTCAGTGACAAATCGGGGACACATCGTGATATGGCTTTCATAAAGCCTCCGTACGAACACGTCGAACGTCTTTCAAAATAAAAGAACATTTCTCCAAACTCAAGTGATTCACCCACCGTCTAGAACCATATTATCATGAAGTTCACCTTGACCGCCATACTCCTCTGCCTCGCCCCACTCGTCTACTCTGCCCCGGGCCCAGGCGGCGTTGATCACGGATATTGTACTGGCTACTGCACTCCGGGACCTGAAAGATGTGGCGATGGATGGTACTCATGGCATGAAATCTGGGCAAAGTGCTGGAGATGCTGTACAAACGCTTAGTGAGGAACATCCCCTTTTTGTTTCTATATCTTTAGTAACATTTCAAAGGGTAAACCGCTGTAAAAACCCTGGTGAAGAACATCACCTTTTTTTTCTCCATCCGTCATTAATAACATTTTATTGAACAGTTCCATCCGACGATATAATATCATGGTATGAAATCACTTCTCTTGCTACGCAACCTTGTATAAATTCTTACGAAGCTTACTGACCTGAAAGCCAATCTTGTCTAATCCTGTCTTCACTTTGTCGTTTTGTTAGACTTATTAGAGGATGTTCCTGCCATTATTTCTCAAAAAAATTGGGATGGGTAGGAAGCCTTTCTTTAGTTCTACACATTTAAATTGTTTTCAGAGAAAGGGGCTATCAGTGTGGAGGTCATTTGCGTGAATATAGAGCCCAAATGGACCGGATTTTGTTCCCTGAAGGTGGGAAACATTACATCATCAGAATTGATACTGTGCCCACTTTAATTAAATAACAAAAACTTGTTATATTCCATCTTTATTCTATGTACGCCAGATTTACTCATTGTGCAGTGTACTTTCAGGCGTCGCGCTCACTTTTGGCAGAGTTTAATCACCCTTGAGTGGTGTGGAAAACGGATGAATTCAGACCTCCGTTGGAAAGTCATCTTCTGACTGTCCTTATTGTAGTATAGTGATATAGTAGCTATTAGTAGGTGCTTTAATCTACACACAACAGTCTATTTTTCGTTACATTGGCACAGAATATTGCCAGGATAGTACACGCGTGCACCATCATCTGCGTAGTACTTGCGTGGCAAGCGTGCAAGTTGCGTGACATGCGTGAAAATTAGCACGCAAGTGCATCAGGAGAAAATCTCTTGAGTCAGTAGGTCAATGTAGCTCTAGTATTTATAATACCCTGGTAGTCTAGTCCCCCCCATGAGTCGCTCCGGTAGTTTACTGTGACATCTCAGTAGCCCGGGTAGTTCTTCCCTTGCACCTGATAGCCCTCGGTACACCGTCCTTCCACTTAGGTAGGCACTGGTACACCTTGCTACCAGAGCTACTTGTGTGTACTGAATCTACTGATTTCTTTGTAGATGGCCACTAATTTTCTTGTTTCCAAATTAAATTAGGGGTATAAATGGCATTTCGACTATCTAATACAAGGGGGTCTACAATAACAGCCACACTAATAAAGAGGCTTAAAGCCAATATCCAAGAAAGTATGAAAGGTGAAAATAATGGATAACATTACACATGAATGAAGGGACACCAGGGTATCCTCATTCAGGTTTGGGAGGGAGCACTCAAGCGTTGTTGATGTTGTTGTCCGTCATCATTGTCTTTGCATCGTCCATCGTCATGGTCATTTTCGTCGTGTTGTGCACTGTGGTTGTGGTCGTCCGTTATTGCTGCCACCTGTATCGTCGTTGTCCATCCATCTCCATCATCATGTAGCCATTGTCGTGTGTTGTCATCATCGTCGTCAGGTCACATTGCTCAATGTAGCAGAGGGCGAGGTGGTGACATGGCGGTGGTTATGATGGCCGCTAGGTGGGTTGTGGCTATTAGAAAGGGGAACAAGAGGAGCTGGTGGGGCTTACAATGTGATGTGCTCACCTGTCTACTGTGGACGGTGATGACGGCATGTGTTGTCGCCATCTGGGATGACGTGGCACATCCGTGTCCCGTGTCGTAGTCGCATGGTAGTTCTGTATTGTTGTTGAGTCGTCGCTGTCCTGTGTTGGTGTTGCACCGTTGTTGTGTCGTGTCAGTCCGGACGACGAACAGCGAATTGGTTGTCATTCGTCATTTGGTTGCCACGTCTTCTAGTGACGTGGCACCTGAACATTGTATGACTAAAGGAATGGGGGGCAGGGA
>NW_001889940.1:118863-119733 GCF_000143565.1 Laccaria bicolor S238N-H82 | reverse complement strand
ACAGAAGTCTCTGACGATAGGCAATTGGGGGGCTCGCCAACTCCGATTTTCGAAGCAAAGGTCCTCGATTCGTCGGGGCTTCAGAACCTGGGCCCCGGATAGCTTTCACTTGACCTTCCTTCCAGCTCAATAATGGCGATGGTAGCACGTCACTGTCAATTCTCTCGCAGGGAACAAGAGACGTCCAGCGGAACAATTCCAAGCCGTCGAAGACAAGGTTCAATTTGAGCCCTCGGTAGGAGGTATACATAGGTGAAATACGACGGATAGTAAAACTACATTTACTAGACACCTATTGATTTTTTAGGCTGCACGATATGATGTTGGTAATGTGTCGGATACTCCATGTGCCGTGTCGAATGTTGGACCGCCAAAAAGCGTCACAACTTACGATCGCCGACGGGATGACTACGATCGAGGATCCGAAGTCCTGCCCATCGTATCAAATGCTGGAAGCAGAACGGGACATCTGTGCACCACCGGAGTTTCTTGTGTTTGGCACGACATGAGCGCTCCGTCGCGACCACGAGTTAATTGGTTGGCTTTGTGCAGGATCCGAGATGAACGAACCTGTTCCCGACGCGGCGCGGCGCCCTTTTCCGAATCCAGCCCTCCTGTCTTTACTGGCTCCAAGTCCCAAACAACAGGAAGAAACCGCCGTCGCCCATCTCGAAACCTCAGACAGAGCGACACTTGTTGATCTTGATTGTCACTAACGCGTGTCGTACACTCGGTCAGTAAGTTGTCAAAACCTTCAATTTATGTCTCTTCAAACACATTCAGAGCCTGAATCTCCCACTGTCTTTATAAACGCATATGGCATTAAAATTGGTTTTCTCGATGGTAAGGACGAGATTTCCGAGTGAGATT
>NW_001889940.1:118062-118784 GCF_000143565.1 Laccaria bicolor S238N-H82 | reverse complement strand
GTGGACTCCAGTGGACTCCAGTGGACTCCAGTGGATTCCAGTGGCCCTCTTACCAGGCCAGATTGGCTGGCAGAATGCCCAGTCCACTGGAGTCCAGTCCAGTCCAGTCCAGTCCAGTGGACTCCCACTGGACTGCCAGCCACTTTCCTGAGTCCAGTCCCAGTCCAGTGGACTATGAGTCCAGTCAGAGTCCAGTGGAGTCCAGTGGAGTCCAGTGGATTCCAGTCATTCCAGTATATTATTATTATTATATATGAATATAACTAAAAAAGCGAAAACAGACTATACAATATACAAGCCATACTTACAATTTTATTGATCAATGAATGGAAGGGTTATAATTTACATATAGTGTGGGTCAGTGATAGCTGCAATAAGGATTCATGATTTTGTTCAGTCTGCGGGTTGAGGTCACGTGACTTATTTGAGGGCGTGCCATATCGTCACATTTTCTATTTGCAGCATGGTCACACTTCCGTGACCATCCCATTCCCTTCCACCACCACCACCACCCTTCACCACTCCCCTCCAACGCCGCCAACGCCAACGCCGCCCACGCCAACGACGCCCGCGCCCACGCCAACGACGCTCATGCCCACGCCAACGACGCCCACGCCAACGTGGAAGGACAGGCCAAGAACGAGGGACGGCGCCCATGACGTTGCCACGTCATGGGCCAACGGTATGTATGCCCCACCACCCCAATGCCCCGTCTCACCACG
>NW_001889940.1:114418-118012 GCF_000143565.1 Laccaria bicolor S238N-H82 | reverse complement strand
GACGGTGATGACGGCATGTGTTGTCGCCATCTGGGATGACGTGGCACATCCGTGTCCCGTGTCGTAGTCGCATGGTAGTTCTGTATTGTTGTTGAGTCGTCGCTGTCCTGTGTTGGTGTTGCACCGTTGTTGTGTCGTGTCAGTCCGGACGACGAACAGCGAATTGGTTGTCATTCGTCATTTGGTTGCCACGTCTTCTAGTGACGTGGCACCTGAACATTGTATGACTAAAGGAATGGGGGGCAGGGGTTGTGTTAGCTCACCTGGGTTGGCACACAACGTTGTCACTGTCCTCGTTGTCGCGTCGATGTTGCAGGCGCTCGTTTTCTTGCCAGAGCTGGTGACGTGGTGTTGCCGCGTTGTTCTTGTGGTGTTGGGGCATGCCGGGCTGGTTGTGGGTGGTCAATGAGGGTTGTGGGTTGTGGTGGCCATTGGTGACGGTGGTGGTGCGGCGGTCGTGAGTGGGCGTCATGGATGATCAATGATGGTAGTGGTTGAGGAGTTTGTGGGCAGGTTGTGGGACGCCTAAATCAAGCGTGGCCAAACGCTGACAATCAATGAATGAAATTTTGTCTAAGTCCTCACCTCAGATTTGGGTGTGGCTATGTGACAACAGCATCTAGTGAGCTCTGTTTAGTTGCTTTAAAGTTTAAACAGTTGTACGGTGCAGCTGCTAGATTGCTCTCTTGTCCACCCCTGAGATGTCTGGTGGAGCTGAGGGTTTGATTCACGGTGTTTGCACTATTTTTGACAATGTATATGACAGATGGTGAAATCCATGGAGTCTACTGAAATAGTCAAGCAACCTCAATATTTCGAGCAGAAACTACTTGGTCTACTGACACTGTAGGAACAACAATCAAGGTCTATGGGGAAATGAGTTGAAAATATTGGAAGCTATTGAGTTTATGAACAAATGAACTGAGTGTACCTGGACTATGGGTGCATAACCAGAGTTTATCAGCACTACTTGGAGCAGTGGAAGCTACTGACTTTCTGAAGAAAACTACTGAGGGTACATATTCAATCAGAAAACTACATATACATTTTTTTTTCCTGATGTGGCAGGCACGCCACACTAGTGCCACACAGATTTCTAGTTGCCCATTTGGAAACGGAATAGTCTAAGGGTCCTTGAAGGGTCAGGCCGCCGTTGTTCAGTCGAGTCGGGAAGCCCGAGCTCTTCTTAAGCTCATTTCTCAAGAGACTTGTGTTACGTCTTGCATTCTGCCACATCTTCTATTGCAATCTCACAATCCAACCCACCAGATCCCAGTGAGGTCCTGTGCAAAGGAAATTCTTCCTGCTGTCCATAAATTTCCCCAATATCTTTATATGAATTAGGGTGACGAGTGTACCATGAATCCAGTGCTATCGCAGCACTTCCCTTTCGAAGTTGGATTCAACTCCCAGACAAAGAATCAGGAATGATATGTATGTAGTAACATTCATTTTCTGTTAGTACTGCTTGGCTGAGTATGTCACGTCGGACCTCTAGCATGAATTGTGGTGGTTAATATTTACCCCCTGTGAAAATCAACTCCGATCAGGCCGAGCCACAGTGACTATGGCCGATTTGCGTGGCTTGTGTGAGCATCAATCGAGTTAGATATATTTCAGGCGATTTGCAAGGCTGACCCACACTAAAAACCGCACTGTGTACATGGCTTACATCGTGTAATATCAAATTGGATCGAACTCAAATCTATTTGTATACATCAGGAAAAGGTGATTTCTCTGATAGATCGCCGGTTAGTTCTGTAGCCAGATATAGAAAAAGTAGGCACTGTATTTTAGCTGAGCGCAATATGTAACTGCATTGGTCATGATAGCATGGCCTTGTCATTTGATAGTACCTAGAGCTGATGAGGAAGCAATATCTTATTAGTCGGATGAATAGTTACAGCAAGATCTATGTTGGCTATCAATGCTATGGATTTTGTATCTGCAGTTTCTCTACCCCCCGAAACACACCGGCCTCGCCAATTAATAACTGTATTCCCCTCAACTTATACCTATTACTAACCGTTTTAATGCATTGTCTGGAGGGCTGTAATGTCTGATCATGCACACGATTGATGGGGGATGTCGTTTGGAGGGGGAGTGGCGAATCGCTTATTTGATGTCGGTGTTGACATAGTTTAGCTGGGGTGGTAGGTGGTTGTGGCTGAGATTTGTGGTCAGAAAGAGCCACGTACCTTGTGAAATTACGCGACGCAGCCCGTCACCCATCGACAGTTCCTCCACATCGAGAACGAGATGGAGGCCCCACGTCATTGCTTTTGAATAACCCCCCTGCACCTCCTCGACACTACCTTCCTTTGTCGTCGCCTGTCACCGGGTGGCTGTGGTCTTCTGGCTGTGTTCATGGCACCGTAATACCATGAGGGAGAATGACCGGTGGTGGTCGATTTACCGGAATCGACGTGTCCGATGGCGACGACGCTAACGTGAGTCTTCTCCTTTCCCATTTTGTTGCAGGGCGTCTGCACCCACTGCCGTCGTGGTTTGCCCCTCTACACGCTCAGACGAGTCGCACTCCTATAAGCCCTAGTCTGCACCTGACCTCCTTGAGATGTCTGAAGGGCTCGGATTGGTCACTAAATCAGACTATGCACTTTAGACATAACGTTGACACTCACCGTACCTGGGCCATTCGAGCGCGTGGTGGGCAGAGGAGTTGAACATTTCGCGCAGGCTGGGCATGATCTTTCAAAGCTTGACACTCGATGATCATAGCCACCTGAGATTCCGTGTTCATATATTGCCCGCTGGTGTAGTGGTAACTATCGATAACTGACTAGAGTAACTTAGTAGGTAACTATTACCGCAAGCCCTGGAGTTCGAGTCCGGCTCAATGCAGACATTTAATTTACAATACGAAATAGAATACAATGCGTACTCTACACTACAAAATGAAATGGACACTTCAAATCCTTAGACTGACACGTTGTTTCCTATATTAGAAACTATGACGATTACCCCCCAAGAAAAAGCCGATTCTTCTTTTAGAATATTTATCAAGCTACCTTGTACCATAGAGTTCACATAGAGCTATGTACAACTACGGGAATTTGACTCTATCAAACTATATGATGATACAGCACAACCACGCTAAGCTATAGACTTAATTGTAGTGATATGTATTTGTCGGTGCATCTACCACAAACTATATATCAGGGGGCTCTCGATGGCGCTACCAGCACTATCACGTCTACATACCGCAATATCGCAAGTCCATTTTTTCCTGATGTAGAATTCTGTCGATAAAACGACACCTTACATCACTTCAATTCTAGGCAATCAGGTCTACCTCGGAATAACCCGAGTCATTTTTGACTGGGATTTACCACTTGAGGCTGTAAATATTGCTGAACGAGGCTAACCCTGAAAATACCAGTGCTATTTAAGCTAACATATCGCCTTTCAATCCGTCTTTTCCTGGGATTCAGCTACCTTTTCAAACATCCACCACCCCGAAATCGGTCTCACCGTGTCCCTTCGCCCTTCTACATCACCAGAGACCTTCATTCCAAACAAACCTGCAGTCATCATGCACTGGATCTCTTCTCCGTTATCGCCAACGAGGACATC
>NW_001889940.1:110567-114086 GCF_000143565.1 Laccaria bicolor S238N-H82 | reverse complement strand
TGTTGCCTGAGTACAAAGCAGGTGAGTATAAATCGGGAAAGCAACGAATGAGCGTACCTCCACAATTCCCTTTTTGAACCTGTGTCCGAGCCACCTCCCATCCTCATCAAAAGCACAAAACGCAGTTACCCACCCACCAAGGAAGAGCGGCCCGCTCCCGCCCCCGTCATAATGACACACTTTCCCCCAGAACTCCTTATTCTTCTTGCTCTTCGCATTATCAAACACCGACACGAACTGCGCGAGGACAGGAAGCAGCAAGTGATACCACCCAACCGCCTCCACTCCATATTCCTTCAACTTCTCAATCCTCTGCAATATATCCTCCCAATCCCCTCTCTCACCTTCCAGTGTAACGCTCGGAATCCCGCAATCAAGACAGAACTTGTAATCAAAGTACTTCTTCATGCTCGACATCATAATCACAGAAGCGACGATCGTATCCGTCGTAGTCGTCGTGCTGAACGTCGGGAGGATCCACGCACGCAAAGACGGGTCAACGACGTTTTTCTCCAATTCCCGCGTCATATCCATCGCCATCGCACCGAAATCGACAGTATAACGATTTCCGGAACGACAAGCTGCTTCTTCCCCTCATGCGCCACGAACTGAGAACGGAGCTTCTCACTCCGTCCATTGACGAAGAAGTTAAATTGGATAAGTATGGCAGTCCAGACGTCATCCGGGCGGAGGCGGAGGTGTCTGTGCTTATTGTATGCTTCGACTATGGTGTGTACAAGCCCGTTTCGTTGGGCGATGGTGTTGTGCGATTCGGCTGGGAGGGAGGATTGGAGGAGGGAGGCGCAGAAGCGGGATTGTTGGGGACAGGCGGCGGCAAGGAGGGAGGACGGGGAAAGGGGGGTAGCCGCGACTGTTAGAGGGAAGAATTCAGCGCGCAGGGAAGTGGGCGAAAATGTGACTGGCATGGTTGTCGTGATCAAGGCGGTCAAGCTCAAGGTCTAGATCAGTCACGAGTAATAAATCATATGCCTAAGTACAGCATCAAACGAGGTCAGTTGTCAGAAAATGGTGCTTCGGATGAAAAGAGATGATTTTGTGCCCTCCGAAAGGGAAGTACAGAGGCGGCATCAGTGGGGATGTGCAGAGGTTGAGACAGAGGACATGGAGTGGAAGTGGAAGGTGACTGGAACAGTGGAAGAGGCGAAGGATAGATGCCGTGAACAACCCACGTGAGCGGAATCAGCTGATTGTCGGAAAAACCCAGGAAGCCTTATAACTTAAGGCAGGTAAGGCAGGTAATCACAGGAACGAATTGTAATCAGTCTCCTACCCAGCCGTCGCTCCGGGGTATGAAAAAAAGAAATACATCAGAGAGCGCAGACGACTTCACCTGCGAAAATTAAGGTTTATATGACAAATGCAATCATTGATCTAATCATTATTTTAATTACCGCAACTTCCTTTTTTTGTACCCCTCCACGACGGCTGGCATTTTACAAAGGTAAACAATAACATTCTCAAAACTATTTCTTCCTCATAGTACTCGCTGCCCAGTCAAAGGCCGAATCTTTTGAAGACGGATGGCATGAGAAAGCCTTCATGATCTTGTTCGCATTGTTAACGAGATCGATAGTAAACGGGTCATCTCTCAACACCGGATGCTCAGGGTGACAACATAGTTTGAGACGGAGAGTCCAGATGCGCGAAAAGCTGTTGAAATTATGTCGAGAGACGGTTCCATTTATGTTCGTGGTTTGGGATCTGATAACGAATAGTTGATTGTCGGGGTGTCTCGATGACAGTTCTAAAAAAGGAAGTGCAGACGGAGCCTTAGCCGACGGTGGCTCATTGTTTACCTTTGTAAAATCCTCGCCCCGTCCGTCAGTCACTCAAGTATGTTAGGATACGCGTCTTGGACGCAGATATTCGGTTTCGGGGTGCTGCTCAGACCACCAAGCATCTTCAACGACTGATTTTGAGCGATGGGGAGACCTTAGAAGTGGTGTAAAGGGAATGCTAGTTTAGTTGCATGCGGAAGTTACTTTGGCGAATCTCGCAGGTGCGGACTCTCATTCTTTGAGCCACCATTCCCGCTCAAGTTTATCTTTCTTTTTCTTTGGAAAGCCTGTTGGTTTGGTCCTCGCCGCTTAGATCGTCGTCAGCGCCATCTACCCCACCCCCACTCCCTGGAATTGGCCAAGCCTTGGGGAAATACACACAAGGCAACGCAACGATCATCATCGCTGGGAGGAATCGCGCCGCCGCTGACGCCATCATCGCCAAACTCCCCAAGCCAACGACCCCTGGTGTCTCTCACGAGTTCATCGAATGCGATGCGACCCTCATGAAGAACGTACATGCTACGACCAAGGAAATCCTCTCACGCCATCCGAAGATAAACTTCCTCGTCATGTCTCCTGGGTACATGACGTTGAAGGGTCGAGATGAGACGGAGGAGGCGATCGATCACAAGTTGGCACTGAATCACTATGCCAGGTGGACTTTTGCGAATGGGTTGCCGCCTGCGTTGAAAAGAGCAAAGGAAGACGGGGAGGACGTGAAAGTGTGTTCGGTGTTGGGTGCTGGGAAGGGTGGGGAGATTGACGTTGAGGATTTGGGATTGAAAAAGTCATTCTCTGTGGCCAAAGCCGCGCTTGCTTCGATCTCATGATGGAGGTGAGTGACAATTTTTTTTCCCATGATTGAGTACTCAGAAATTGTACAAGAACTCGCTGAACCAAATCAAGACCTCACCTTTATCCACGGTTTTGTCCGCACTAACCTTCTATCCTCCGCTCAATCGACGATCCTCCGAGCGGCCTCCGGTATCATAAGTGGTCTGACATACGCAGTTTCGACGGCCCCTGAAGATTGCGCCGAGTATATGTGGCATGGGATATTCAATAGCACCAAAGGTGCATTCGGCAGAGCCTCGGAGGCTCTGCCGAAGTTCCTTTATTTATAACGAAGCAGCGAAGAAGAAAGGTGCCTTCAAGTCCCCCCTTTTGATCTTTCAATGAGGTTCAGCACATTCATTGCCCTCACCACTCTTTTTATTCCTGCCCGCGCCTATGGGGCGATCTATTCACTCTCCGATGAGGTTTACGGCCCAGGCTTCTACAGCTTCTTTGAATGGGAGGCGATTGAGGACCCAACGCATGGAAGAGTGTGAGCACTCTCATTTTTGTCTGGTCCATCCTGAGATAGCTATCCAGGACCTATGTCGATAAGCCAACTTCAATTCATCAAAACCTGACTTACGCTACCTCCGATACGTTCATCCTTCGAACGGATTTCAAAACTGTGCTTGATCCAAACGGTCCTGGGAGAAATTCGGTCAGGATTCGATCAAAGAAGACGTACACTTCTCACGTTGCGGTGTACGTTCTCCTTCGCCAATTATATACTCGTCCTGAATTCTCGCTAGCTTTGATGTACGACACATACCGCAAGGATGCGGGTACGTTCACCCCCCCAAAAAAAGACTTGTTTTGCCCTCTGCTAAAAGATTCACAGGACATGGCCAGCTATATGGGAACTCTTGAAGCGACTGCCAAA
>NW_001889940.1:104647-107060 GCF_000143565.1 Laccaria bicolor S238N-H82 | reverse complement strand
TGATACGATGACGTTGTACATTGTGAAATTGGCTTTGGTGATGCGAAGTGTTGCGCTTGCGTCGTCTGATCCTGATGTATTGGCGGATAAGCCGTATTGGATGGTTACGGTGTTGGATTTGTAGGATTTTGTGTTTTTTGTGTAGCCGAAGATCTTGTTTTGCCGTTAGTATCGTAGTATCACAAGAAGCTACAAAGATAAATGGTGTACCGTGAGCGGACCAGGTCGGGTTATAACAACTTGCTCCGCGTACGTTCCAGGATATATGAAGATAGTTGTCGGGGAATTATCATTCGGGAGAGATTTCACAGCGCCAGAGACGGTCTGGAACTCTCCTGAAGTTGTTGTACCCGCCCGAACGATCACCGACCCAGCAGACGGCCGAATACGCGAGGCTGCTGAGACGTGCGGGAAGAGGTACGCAGTGGCGAGGATGAGATTTAGAGCTAGGGTGAGCTTGAGCATCTTGAGGAAATATAGTGGGGCCCCGTTGAATTTTTACATGCTTTTTAAATGGGCACGTCTGCGCAAATAGGATTGTGATGGTTGAGGGGGCCGCCTATTGATCGGAGCAATCCATAACTATGCAATTGCTATGGAAATATGGTTGAAAAAAATGAAGAATGTGGACGGATAGAGTTCGAAATTCGGGCGCACTTGCTAAATTTCGGAGTAACGCTACACGCGTAACAACCAAGGGAATTGTTTTTGGATATGTTCCGTTGCGTGCCACCGAGGACGACTGCACAGGCATGGAAAAAAGCTACAACGCATAGATAAATTAGAGGTGCTCATCGGTCGCAAAATATAAGTGGAGAATGTCGGGAAAACCAAATGTGCCTTACAGGGCTATAAAGACTTGAATGAACCGCTTGGCCTAAAAGGCAATAAGAGGACAGTTTCGCCGAGATCAAGCCGAGATAAGACGTTTTGCCCTATAAGCTTGTAAGTAGGGCACCAATCGATGCTTGATAAGTACCTGAGGCCTGAACTCTTTTCCAACATAGTTCATTCCAACTCATCCAAGGACCACTTCCTCGCCAGCCTCTCCTTTTATCACTACACTTTCGTTCTTCTGAACCCATTAGTACTATCCTTCACGTCAACTATGATGCTCGCCTTTGCTCCCGACCTCGCGCTCGCCGCCTTCTGCAGTCTCCTTGCCGTCACCATCTTGCCCGCGGGGTCCTGAGAAAAACTTGCCAGTTCCGGTGTTACAGTCGTAGCAACCAATCCTTGTCTTCCGCATTATTGAGAGGGGGTGTTTATGCAAGTCTAGGTGATGATGGTGGAAGAAAGCTGGATGTTACTATGTAGCTCAATAGGGTTAGGGTTAGATGTCCCCTTCTTCAATTTGTTTGATCGAGCTACCGTCCAGCCAACGTCCAGCCCTAAGGCTAAGTCCGTACGCCACTGTACAGTTCACTGACAAAAAACCTGAAGTACTACCTACGTCTCGTCTAGCCGAACTCCCTTCCGAAGTCGAGGAACATGTGACTGCTTCTCTTCTGAAACTTGCTTTTTTCATTTCCCGTCGCTCCATGACATGCTCGCGATCGATAAGGGCTCCTGTCACCAATCTCTTCTCGGCCTCACTTGCGCTCGTCCAGCTGCAGAGCGTGACGAATACTGAGCTTGAGCTTGAAGTGTCGTTGGTACGGTTTAGCGAGGGACCTAGGGACCCTCGACGCGTCTCTCTGTTGGACTTCAGGGGCATGACGTTATTGATGAATATGCTTCTTGGTGAGTATCAACGTTGAGATCCTCCTCGTCGATTACTGACATTTTCCATTGCTATCACTGCTGTCGTTAGCGCTTCAACATCTAAGTTCTTCACATAGGTTTGGCATCACCCCTGCAGTTCCGACAATTGTACCTTTTTCCGATTTCACCTCCTCTCGGTCTCTCGTGATGTTCAACTCGCATATCCTATACCCTGGACCCCACAAAGGTCTTGAATCATGCATCCTATCTTCACTGGGCTTCACACCCGCCCCTGCCCTGGGACGCCACGCTCTCTTCGTTGTCGATCCCATATCTTTCTGGAGTTGCAAAAAGTAATCTGTAGATTTGCTAATGGTCCGTCCCATCGGGCAACATAACTTCATGGGGACCCGACTCGCATAGCGCTATTATGGTTTGCGTGTTAAGGGAACGTTGGCCGCGGTTGTAGGTGCTTTGCCGGCTGAGGGTTATCGAAATTTGACACAGAATGGCATGTACATTTGAGTGTATCGTGGTGAAAAAGCCTTGGCTAACAATCTTTCATGTGCCATTCAAGATGAGAGAAAGGAACTCTTTCGAGCTGCTCTCTTACGCTATAGAGATCCTCGATTTGAGACAGCTTTGACATCGCTCCCCGACATCTACAGGACCTGTTTCGGGGCCCGATCTCATTATTTTCAAACGTCAA
>NW_001889940.1:93851-104597 GCF_000143565.1 Laccaria bicolor S238N-H82 | reverse complement strand
GTATGATCTATACAGGGGGAAATCGATATCATGGAAGGTGTCAACGATCAAGGAACAAATCAAGCAACATTACATACAAGTCCTGGTAAGTGATACTTTAACTTGAATCGTGTTACTTATCACCCCATCTATATCATTACAGACTGCCTGATGCCAACTAGTCGTACGATGGCAGGGTGAGTACAGCATCATCTTAACTGGGTACTCAGTACTGATCCCCAATCCAGAACTCCTACCTACGACACATGCGACGTGACGCTCAATTTCAATGCGGGATGCGGCGTCAAGTTTCCAACGGCATCCAGTTTTGGGCCAGCATTCAATACGAATGGAGGTGGATGGTTCGCCTCTTATTGCGCTTACATATGTATGTTATATATAGCTGATGCCGACAGGTATGCCATGGAACGATCGCAGACTTACTTCAAAATTTGGTTCTGGTCGAGGAACGACTGTGATGTACCATCGGATGTAGCTCACGCACGTTCATTCGTCAATCCCGACGCATGGGTAGGCGCCTTTATCTATCTATGATCTGCGTGAGTTTTGATTTGCAAGCAGGGAACGCCTGCGGCGTACTTCCCCAACACCTTTTGCGACTTCTCGACCCATTTTGATCCGCAGAATATTATTATCAATCTCACTCTATGTAAGTGCCTTCCTGGAGCTGGTAACGATGACTATAAACATGCCTGCATAGGCGGGGACTGGGCTGGTTCTACCTATAGTCAGGGCACTGGATGCCCCTTGACCTGTGTTGGTGAGTTCCTGCCAAACCCTCCGGCTGCCATAAGATGACTGAAATTCATTTTTAAGACCACGTCAATTACAATGCGTCCGCTTTTACCGACGCGTACTTTGACTTCGCCTCGATTCGTGTGTACCAGGACTCTCGGAAAAACAATTATCGCCAGGAAAGGCAACCTTTTAGATAGATTCAACTCCTTCGTCGTTCACTCTGATTTTTCTTAGTCTGCATTCAATCGCGCCCACCAAACCAACACCAAACAGTAGACTCGCAAGCCAGTCATGCTCGCAAGCTCTATGTCACAATAATCGCAGGACGTTGCGAGGCATGACAAGAGAGGGGCGAGCTTGCGAGCGGACTGGAAACTCTTGTCACCCTTTTGGCGGTTGTAACGTCCCCGCTCAGCGTTGGTGTTGTAAAGCCGGACTTCTTCATAGATCATGGCTGTGGTTGTGGTGAAGATTAATTAGGTTTATTTGTACATATGTGTGATTTGTAGACGACATGGGACTGCAATGACGTCACTGGATCTTAGTAGCCGCAAAATCTTATAAGTACTTGGCAAACGGCTGTAAATTTAACTAAGGTACGAAGTATCAACCCACGTCGCATAATCACTGCCAACAGCGCTCGATATCGAATAAGCCCCAGCTTGCCCTGCGCTCAGAAGCGTAGAAAACAAAGCCCGTTGAGCGCCCTGAATGCCGCTTCCCGTGCTGTTAAAGTCTGCGAAGAAGATGTTATCTGTGTTTGGCTGGTTCGGGGCCCAGATTGACCATACGGAGGGGTTGAGTGGGGAGGTGATGATTGTGTTTTTGAAGATGACTCTGTGATTTAATGAGGAGAAAGTGAGAAAAAGAAAGAAAAAAAAAGGGAGCGGTTTGCGTACTTTGCGTAGTCTATTTGTTGTTGAAAGATCCGAATCAGCGGATAGTTTGATGATATGACGAGACTAGGACTTACTTCTCCATGGTCTACCAAGAAACACATTCCCTGCCGTTCCCGAATCGGCTGTGGACGTCAGGGAAATGTTGTTTTTGTTAAAGACGACTGTATCGACAACGCGGTCAGACGGAATCGGAAATAACAATTGCCAAGAGAGAGGAAAGCGAGCTTACAGCTCGTATCGTCATCGGAACTTCGACCGCTTGCAGTGATGAACCCAGCAGACGACACCGCAATCATATTATTTTCAAAATATGCTTTTCCTTGCCTCCCAAAGATAAAATCCACCGCTCCCTGTCCAAGACCAACAACGACCGCCGTCAGTGTTCATTGCCAACGTCCTAAAGCTTATAAACACACCTCAATATACCCACCCAAATAAACCTGCCGTCCCCTCTCCGCGCGCAGCGTATCTTGAAACCCAAAAAAGGAACACGCATAAAATCCAGCGCGATCTCCAGATTGGCTTAGCGCGAGTGCCTGAGAGCCCCGCCCGAACGTGTTTGATACGATGACGTTGTACATTGTGAAATTGGCTTTGGTGATGCGAAGTGTTGCGCTTGCGTCGTCTGATCCTGATGTATTGGCGGATAAGCCGTATTGGATGGTTACGGTGTTGGATTTGTAGGATTTTGTGTTTTTTGTGTAGCCGAAGATCTTGTTTTGCCGTTAGTATCGTAGTATCACAAGAAGCTACAAAGATAAATGGTGTACCGTGAGCGGACCAGGTCGGGTTATAACAACTTGCTCCGCGTACGTTCCAGGATATATGAAGATAGTTGTCGGGGAATTATCATTCGGGAGAGATTTCACAGCGCCAGAGACGGTCTGGAACTCTCCTGAAGTTGTTGTACCCGCCCGAACGATCACCGACCCAGCAGACGGCCGAATACGCGAGGCTGCTGAGACGTGCGGGAAGAGGTACGCAGTGGCGAGGATGAGATTTAGAGCTAGGGTGAGCTTGAGCATCTTGAGGAAATATAGTGGGGCCCCGTTGAATTTTTACATGCTTTTTAAATGGGCACGTCTGCGCAAATAGGATTGTGATGGTTGAGGGGGCCGCCTATTGATCGGAGCAATCCATAACTATGCAATTGCTATGGAAATATGGTTGAAAAAAATGAAGAATGTGGACGGATAGAGTTCGAAATTCGGGCGCACTTGCTAAATTTCGGAGTAACGCTACACGCGTAACAACCAAGGGAATTGTTTTTGGATATGTTCCGTTGCGTGCCACCGAGGACGACTGCACAGGCATGGAAAAAAGCTACAACGCATAGATAAATTAGAGGTGCTCATCGGTCGCAAAATATAAGTGGAGAATGTCGGGAAAACCAAATGTGCCTTACAGGGCTATAAAGACTTGAATGAACCGCTTGGCCTAAAAGGCAATAAGAGGACAGTTTCGCCGAGATCAAGCCGAGATAAGACGTTTTGCCCTATAAGCTTGTAAGTAGGGCACCAATCGATGCTTGATAAGTACCTGAGGCCTGAACTCTTTTCCAACATAGTTCATTCCAACTCATCCAAGGACCACTTCCTCGCCAGCCTCTCCTTTTATCACTACACTTTCGTTCTTCTGAACCCATTAGTACTATCCTTCACGTCAACTATGATGCTCGCCTTTGCTCCCGACCTCGCGCTCGCCGCCTTCTGCAGTCTCCTTGCCGTCACCATCTTGCCCGCGGGGTCCTGAGAAAAACTTGCCAGTTCCGGTGTTACAGTCGTAGCAACCAATCCTTGTCTTCCGCATTATTGAGAGGGGGTGTTTATGCAAGTCTAGGTGATGATGGTGGAAGAAAGCTGGATGTTACTATGTAGCTCAATAGGGTTAGGGTTAGATGTCCCCTTCTTCAATTTGTTTGATCGAGCTACCGTCCAGCCAACGTCCAGCCCTAAGGCTAAGTCCGTACGCCACTGTACAGTTCACTGACAAAAAACCTGAAGTACTACCTACGTCTCGTCTAGCCGAACTCCCTTCCGAAGTCGAGGAACATGTGACTGCTTCTCTTCTGAAACTTGCTTTTTTCATTTCCCGTCGCTCCATGACATGCTCGCGATCGATAAGGGCTCCTGTCACCAATCTCTTCTCGGCCTCACTTGCGCTCGTCCAGCTGCAGAGCGTGACGAATACTGAGCTTGAGCTTGAAGTGTCGTTGGTACGGTTTAGCGAGGGACCTAGGGACCCTCGACGCGTCTCTCTGTTGGACTTCAGGGGCATGACGTTATTGATGAATATGCTTCTTGGTGAGTATCAACGTTGAGATCCTCCTCGTCGATTACTGACATTTTCCATTGCTATCACTGCTGTCGTTAGCGCTTCAACATCTAAGTTCTTCACATAGGTTTGGCATCACCCCTGCAGTTCCGACAATTGTACCTTTTTCCGATTTCACCTCCTCTCGGTCTCTCGTGATGTTCAACTCGCATATCCTATACCCTGGACCCCACAAAGGTCTTGAATCATGCATCCTATCTTCACTGGGCTTCACACCCGCCCCTGCCCTGGGACGCCACGCTCTCTTCGTTGTCGATCCCATATCTTTCTGGAGTTGCAAAAAGTAATCTGTAGATTTGCTAATGGTCCGTCCCATCGGGCAACATAACTTCATGGGGACCCGACTCGCATAGCGCTATTATGGTTTGCGTGTTAAGGGAACGTTGGCCGCGGTTGTAGGTGCTTTGCCGGCTGAGGGTTATCGAAATTTGACACAGAATGGCATGTACATTTGAGTGTATCGTGGTGAAAAAGCCTTGGCTAACAATCTTTCATGTGCCATTCAAGATGAGAGAAAGGAACTCTTTCGAGCTGCTCTCTTACGCTATAGAGATCCTCGATTTGAGACAGCTTTGACATCGCTCCCCGACATCTACAGGACCTGTTTCGGGGCCCGATCTCATTATTTTTTCAAACGTCAAGATATAAACACGTACCAGTGTCGCATCTACAGTTCCGTGATTACGTGGTTTGAGCGTCATTTCTACGTGTATCAAAAACTAAAGGAGCATTTTTTCAGATATCTAATGTGCATCATGTGCAGTCCTGTTCCATCAAAAAATCCTTCCTATCCGTGTCAAAAGGTTGACCGATTTTTGTCGTGTTCCCGTGCAATGAACCAAGGCTGTCCAAAGTTATCACTTCGGTCCGCTCAATACGCACACCTGTCCCTGAAGGCACACCGCTAGGCACCTTACACCGGAGAGAGAGGGTCCCAGCTTCTACATGGTAAGAGCCCCTTGCATCTTCCGCCGCGATTTGGAAGATGAAGGCGATTATGACGCTGAAATTGCAAACAAGCAGACTAACGGAATTCTTATCGAGTTGAAGGTCAGCAAAAAGGACGCGAAGAGGCAACCCTATACACACCTGGATGACTGCCGCCAGGGCCTCAGATAACCCGCCACCGTCTACTATCAGCCAATACGCATGATTGACACTGACGATTGTCATAGCTATCGTGCTGGAGAAAATCGCTATAATGCGGATCTTTTGTGACCTTGATAACTTTATTTTCCAGACATGACGGAGGGGCGTTACAATTAAGATGAAGTCGCTCAATACATCGGCTGTAAAAGAATAAAATAAGTCATCATAAATCCGTGATGTTGAAACTCACTGGTCAACTGTACAATCGCAACTCTCAAGGGCACTGCGCAAATCAAATGGCTTGGGCCCCAATCCGCGTTTTTCCCCTCGCACGTCCAGAGCAATTGAGCGGTAAGAATAAACCATGTTAGAAGGAAAATAGCTGCGATCCATTTGAGAAAATACCGCACTCTTCCTACGGAGATGCGGATCACGATAAAAAGAATTGAAATTCTGGCAGCCCTAGATAGATGCCACAGTTACAACAGATGGAATGGAGTAGCAGTGTGGATCTCACCCATTCACAGCAAGGTAAGACTGGGCAACACTGATCGAATGCAAGTTAGTCGGAAGTCCTTGATGCCAGGAAAAAGGCCTGACAGGTAATAAATAGTTGTTTTAGTTGCAAGAGTGTGAGAAGCTGAAGGAACAAATCAAATCAGCATTCACATATGACGGCGGCCGCGGTTAGTGAGGAAATAGAAACGCTTACTCTGATTTTGAAAGAAGATTTCGAAAGAGGTCATGAAAATAATCCCGAGGATCATCGCCAGCGCGGCCCATATGTCATCCCACCAAATATGAGTTGTGGTCTTTCGACGCCATAGCCGGAAGCAGGTTGCAAGGACACCAATCAAGGTGAGAACGAAGTTGGTGACTGGGATTGGGATGTAGCTTGGAGATATCGAAGCAATAGAAATCAGCTCACCTCGAAGCGCCAGAATGGTGGGAGTGTACATGGTCATTTCTGTGGGAGTGGGGTGGAGCGGCGACAGTGTAAAAGAGTTTCAGATGATGCTACATATGTATACTAACTTATGAACTTCTTCCGGGAAACCGGGAGCTGACCGGTGACCATCTATCCAACCGATAGCCTGATGGTGATTTCCGTGCAGTTTGATGGCAGTGGTCCAGATGAGATCGCAACTCAGCTTAACCAAGTTATCGCCTATAAAAAGAGAGCTACGAAATCGCGAGCGGAGAAACGTTTTCGGCGAACCCTTGGCGAACCCTCGATCAAAATTTAATCATAATTTCTGTTGAGTTTCTGAGCCTATCTACTTCTATCTACTTTCGCGCCAGTCGTGGATTATGGAGGCAAAGCTCAAGAGCCGTGACGTTTATTTTGCGAGGCCCCGGCGGATCAGCTTCTCCAAAGCCTCGCTATCCTTGATCTTTCATGGGCCGTAATCGGATAATCCCGGTCCGCCGATTGTGTGTGGTGTTCTAACCGCACATAATCGATCTTCAAAGCATTCAATAAGCATTCAGTCTATGTACATAAAACATCTCGCTTGCACAGATTCAAGTTCACCGACGGTTGTTGACCTTTGTGTGGCTGTCGTCTCCCCAATTAACAAAGCAAAGTAGGAAAGGGCAATTCTCAAGCTGGAACGCCCTCCCTTTCGGCCGAATTACGATGATAGGTTGACGAAGTCGTTTTCGTCCCTCTCGCTGTAGAGTCACTCGGAAGCAAGGTCAAATTTCGCGAAGAGGCATAGGCTACAGGTGGCAGGTACGTTCATTTTCACAAGTTACTACTTTTTGCATCAGGAAAAAAAAAATGTATATGTAGTTTTCTGATTGAATATGTACCCTCAGTAGTTTTCTTCAGAAAGTCAGTAGCTTCCATTGCTCCAAGTAGTGCTGATAAACTCTGGTTATGCACCCATAGTCCAGGTACACTCAGTTCATTTGTTCATAAACTCAATAGCTTCCAATATTTTCAACTCATTTCCCCATAGACCTTGATTGTTGTTCCTACAGTGTCAGTAGACCAAGTAGTTTCTGCTCGAAATATTGAGGTTGCTTGACTATTTCAGTAGACTCGATGGATTTCACCATCTGTCATATACATTGTCAAAAATAGTGCAAACACCGTGAATCGAACCCTCAGCTCCACAAGACATCTCGGGGGTGGACAAGAGAGCAATCTAGCAGCTGCACCGTACAACTGTTTAAAGCAACTAAACAGAGCTCACTAAGTAGATGCTGTTGTCACATAGCCACGCCCAAATCTGAGGACTTAGACAAAATTTCATTCATTGATTGTCGGCGTTTGGCCACGCTTGATTTGGGCGTCCCACAACCTGCCCACAAACTCCTCAACCACTACCATCATCGATCATCCATGACACCCACTCACGACCGCCGCACCACCACCGTCACCAATGGCCACCACAACCCACAACCCTCATTGACCACCCACAACCAGCCCGGGATGCCCCAACACCACAAGAACAACGCGGCAACACCACGTCACCAGCTCTGGCAAGAAAACGAGCGCCTGCAACATCGACGCGACAACGAGGACAGTGACAACGTTGTGTGCCAACCCAGGTGAGCTAACACAACCCCTGCCCCCCATTCCTTTAGTCATACAATGTTCAGGTGCCACGTCGCTTCTAGCGACGTGGCAACCAAACGACGAATGACAACCAATTCGCTGTTCGTCGTCCGGACTGACACGACACAACGACGGTGCAACGCCAACACAGGACAGCGACGACTCAACAACAATACGGAACTACCATGCGACTACGACACGGGACACGGATGTGCCACGTCATCCCAGATGGCGACAACACATGCCGTCATCACCGTCCACAGTAGACAGGTGAGCACATCACATTGTAAGCCCCACCAGCTCCTCTTGTTCCCCTTTCTAATAGCCACAACCCACCTAGCGGCCATCATAACCACCGCCATGTCACCACCTCGCCCTCTGCTACATTGAGCAATGTGACCCGACGACGATGACGACAACACACGACAATGGCTACATGATGATGGAGATGGATGGACGACGACGATACAGGTGGCGGCAATAACGGACAACCACAACCACAGTGCACAACACGACGAAAATGACCATGACGATGGACGATGCAAAGACAATGATGACGGACAACAACATCAACGACGCTTGAGCGCTCCCTCCCGAACCTGAATGAGGATACCCTGGTGTCCCTTCATTCATGTGTAATGTTATCTATTATTTTCACCTTTCATACTTTCTTGGATATTGGCTTTAAGCCTCTTTATTAGTGTGGCTGTTATTGTAGACCCCCTTGTATTAGATAGTCGAAATGCCATTTATACCCCTAATTTAATTTGGAAACAAGAAAATTAGTGGCCATCTACAAAGAAATCAGTAGATTCAGTACACACAAGTAGCTCTGGTAGCAAGGTGTACCAGTGCCTACCTAAGTGGAAGGAGGGTGTACCGAGGGCTATCAGGTGCAAGGGAAGAACTACCCGGGCTACTGAGATGTCACAGTAAACTACTGGAGCGACTCATGGGGGGGACTAGACTACCAGGGTATTATAAATACTAGAGCTACATTGACCTACTGACTCAAGAGATTTTCTCCTGATGTGGAGTGATCTTCAAGTGATCTTAGTAACTTGTTTGCGGTAGCGCATCTGGCTAAGTTCCTCTTCGCCGGTCATCCTTTCTCAATCCTCGGCAATTCTATCCTGCTTAGGCTACCGCGTTGGCAAAGACGACGGACACCTGGGGGCCTGCTATGGCTCTGGATTCCGAATGTTTTTGAGGTCACGTCGAATCCCAGCTGGCATCTGGTTCCAGAGTATCCTCATTTGGCCTCGCTTCTCCGAATTCTTCTGACATCATCATTCTTTCAAGGTTTCGTCCGTATCCCACATCGTCGCTTTCAAGCTTTTCCATTGGTTCCCAAGACTGAAGGTCGGCCTCAAGTTTATGTACGTAAGGTTATGGAAACATCTGATTCCGTGTTCAATTGCATCTCTCTGGGTAAACTACTATCTAGCCGTTCAACTTAGTTCTCTCGTGCTCTTCTGCGCTCTCCCACCTTATCGGTTCTCTGCCCAATCCTTTGCAGGAGACCATCGTGTCCCCATCTGGTATCATTCTAACACCACGGGTTACGAGTTCAACATACCCCCTCGCTCTCCACGGTGCCTCTGGTTCTTCCCCTTTTTCCACGATAAGGGAATCTCACTTCTCTCAAAGGTATACGACGAGTAGCTATAGGCCGCAGTCAACATACGCTTGAATCACGTCACAGTAGCTGACCACAACGACTGGATCTAAATCTTTCTGTTGCGTGGTAGGATTGCTATCATTGATCGCCCTAGCTTCTATGTTGACTTGAAACTCCCGTCACCCCCCAGCACAAGTCGCCCTCGCGACCTTACGGCAAGAATATATCGATGCTTTTCAGCCTCCTCTTGGTTTTTGTTGCAGGCACTTCTCATGTTGTTGCGCTCACTGGACGAACACTCAAACGTCGAGGTCCCCAGACATCAGCCGTCTGCGGCGTCGACTTTCTGTGCCAGGTGGATAATTCCCAGGGGATATCGCCGTGCTTATTGGCGGCCGTGGAAGAGGATGGTGCAGCTTTTGGTGATTGTGGTGGTGGGTTTGACGGGATGAATTTGGTCAAGCTGAGGCCGGATCCTGAGGGCGATAGGGTTGTGCAAAAGATGGTGATACGGTCATACATATCTTGGGAGAGAAGTATTTGGAATATACCCCCGCACCGACCGAGGCGCTGTTGGACCAATATATCGGGGAAGCTGAAGCCCTGACGCAGTCATGGGGGGAAGAAAAAGAAGGTGCTGTTGAAGAGCAGCTGGAGACAACGAAGGTGCTGGAGGAGATATTGGGGTCGATGCGTGGAAAGGTTCCAGAGGACTAAGAAGAAGAAATAACGCAGCGCTTGTATGAATTGCAAGAGCAGGCTCTGGAGGAACTGGGAGAGTTGTTGGAGATGGCGCAGAAGATGGATAATATGATGCAGGAACAGGCGGAAAAGGTGGCGGAGGAAATACAGGAGGCGATGGGGGACCTGATGGATGAAGTTTCCGAGTCTAGCAAGACCTTGGCGAAGCTGCCAGTGTTCAAGGAAACGAAGAAATAGAGCAAGGCAAATGCATGATTGGTAAATTGTATACATAATGATAGTTAGTGTTCGAAAGTCCGGTTAGGTCCGGTTATTGGGTGCCCAGGGGCTCTAACCGAGACCGAGACCGGTTAGCCTTTGTCCCGAAAGCTAAAATAACCTAACCGGACCACAACTAACCGGTTACAGTCGGTTATTTGCAGTTACTAACCGGTTAGGACCGAAAAATAAAGAATCGGTTATAACAAGGCAAATATGCTCATATGTATCTTGATAGATATTATTTCTGCATATTCTAGCTTTAAAACGAGCCCAAGAACGCTAAAATCGGTGAAGAATTGACATATTTATGCAATTATCCTTGAAAGTCTACACATTTGAGTGATATTTTAGAGATTTGACCGTAACTTAGTCAAATTTTAAGTGTTTTCGACGTTCTCAAGTGCCCTTTGAAGGTGTATAATAGGGCTGGTTATAACCGGTCATAACCGGTTATTTAACGGTTAGTTAACCGCAAAATAACCGGTTATTCCATTTTCGAAATCAACTAACCCTAACTGCGGTTAGGTCCGGTTATT
>NW_001889940.1:82334-93710 GCF_000143565.1 Laccaria bicolor S238N-H82 | reverse complement strand
GCAGACACTACAAACACCTTCTCCTTAACCCTTAACCCAAGGAGATACATATCCCGGTTCCATGGCCAGCAGGACCTTGTAAGGGGTCAAGAACTACAAAGGCATCAGTTGCTGCAGGAAAGCAGATTCAGGCCAAAGCTCACAGTAGAGAATGGGTACAGCGAGTCCCAATCAGAGTTATAGCCATCCATCACAACAGGGGTAGGCGCGACATCCATTCACGATGAACAGGGGTAGGCGTGACGTCCGTCGCTCCAGAGCCATTCATGTAGGCGTCTCAATGAGAATGCACATGCACTCTAACATTACACCAACTGAAATGGCGTCATCTGCAGCTCCTGGGCTTGGCAATGTGCTGTCCAAACAGTGCTTGGAAGTCCAGTCCCAAGACTGAAAAAAGACTGAGACTGGACTGGACCAAGACTGCCCAAGACCGGAAATTCCCAGGACCGTCGAAGACCGCAACTGCGGTCTGGTCTTCGGTCTGTCATGATTTCGAAAATTTGAAGACCGTGAAGACCAACAAAAGACCAGTTTAACCAGTCTCAGCCGGAACTCGTAACCAAACACAAACACCAAACACAAACACAACTCATAGCCAAATACAAACCCAAATACAAACACTTCTACCACCTTCCCCATCACCGTCACCACCTTTCGTGACTACCAATTCACATCGTGAGCGCCCGCGATGGGCTAAACGACCTGTTTGCTCACACATCGACCACCACCTCACACACTGGATGCTCAGCAACAACATCCATGACCACAGCGCAACAAGCGCCTGCGATGTCGACAGCGGATGGAGATGACGCGGCACATCAAATGGTGAGTACAGTGCATCGTAAGCCCTACCGGTCCCCCTATTTATCCTCACAACACCCAGCAGCCATCGTCACACCCGCCAACCACTGCCATGTCACTCCCTCGCCCTCTGCCACCTTTGGTGTTGACGACAACACACGACGACGGCCATGTGACAACGATGGAGATAGGTGGATGACGATAACACAACATGGCAGCGACAACAGATGACCACCACGACAATGGACGACCGATAGACGATGTGAAGAATATGAGACGGGCGACGATGGACAATAACAAGGATGCATGAGTGCTCCCCCCAAGGGGCAACCACCTGAGCATCCGGTTAGGACAACTGGTCCCATCGGGGTCGTGGGAGTCAACACGTGCAATCCCAAAATGATTGTCACGCCCGCACTCATTTAGCACGTGCCTTCAACGTTGCTTCAACACACTCCACAGATTCAATTGAAGACCCTTACCATAACACATAAAATATCTGCCTTGCATGTTGTGTTTTCACCATAGACAGGCTTTTCAATTGATTTGTTGTTCCTTCCCCCCATTCTCACTGAAAGAAATGCCAAAACCTCGACCCGCAGCTGAAGATCCAAAGGAAATTCAACTCCCTGGCGCTCCTAGGATAACAACCACAATCAATAATATTACTGGGAAGCACAGTATTCAATGTGATCTTTGCAGTACGGACATTTCTCCGACAACAACAGCAAATCCACAGAACTTTCTGCTTCACCGTGGTATGGGACCATGCCTACAAACACAAAAAAATCAAGGTCTTCCACTGCCTCCTCCTCCACCATCTATTGTGCCTTGGATAGTGGTTACTGGAGTGCAAGAAGTTCCTTGCTCAGGTTTGGGTATCAAGTGGCTTCCAGGCTCAATCTGGGAAACTTATCCATATCATCGACATGAGGTGAAAGTGATGGGATGGAAACCTGTCTCGTTTGGAGAAGAAGAAAATGAAATATATCTTCAATCTAAAAGATGCCTCAAAACTATTCTCAGTACAGACTACCCACCTTGCGCAGAGTGCAAAATGCTCGAGTATTCTTCTCATTTTATCGAATTTATGGAACATGCTACAGAGGCAAAGAGCCATACACCTAACTGATCTATGTACAGATAAGAATTTGTGACTACTACTGTGACATTTGGATGCACGTGTCAAATCAGGCTAAATCCCACGACCCCGATGGGACCAGTTGACCCAACTGGATGCTCGGGTGGTTGCCCTTGGCTCCCCCTGCCCCCCTGCCCCTCGTTGTTCACCCTCATGTAGTACTTGTATATTTAGTAAATTACATACACATTTTCCCCATGTCAGTAGCTACAAGACCAGTCCTCAACCAGTCTCAACCAGTTAAGACTGAGACTGGTTGAGACTGGTCTTTCAACCGACAAAAACCGATGAAAACCGCACTGAACCAGTTGACATTGGTTCAGTCCAGTTTTTCGAGGTTTGTCAACCTGTGAGGACCGGTCTCAGTCCCGGTCTTGTCAAATTTTGACAAAAGACCGGACTTCCAAGCACTATGTTCAAATGGGAGTTGACAAGCACCGCATGCTCCTTGCCCTCTAGCGTGCTGTCTGAGACTCTGACAATGATGTTGGTGGATTAACATAGGTCTTGTAGAGATGTTTGCCCATCATATCAAATCTTTGAAGAAGGGGTTAAGCAAACCAAGATCAAGATGCATTGTTGTACACACCTGTGGCTCCCACTTCCTTCCCATCTCCACACCTCACCTCACATTCCAGCTTCCTTCCACTTTCCGCCATTAGTTTCTCACAGTTCTTCTTGACCTCTTCCGCTTGTGCAACCATGTATTTGTCCGCCAGGGCATGTTCCAAGGTGCCTACAGTCCGATAACCAATGTCTTCTGATAGCTGCTTCACAACGCCAAGGATTCGCGCTTCTGAGATATGAGGCAGGCCCGTTACAGATTCAATCTACAACCGTCAGCTCGGGACCAGAAAGAACCTGCTCAAAAGTATACTTACAGCCCAGTCAAAGCTGCAGGCAGATCTAGTTGCGTATAAGTTGGCAGTTCCTATCAAGAAGTTTGCACTTACAGTGATGTCGCCTGTAAGCCAACCATGGTGAACCAATGAGAACAGGCAACAATACAAGCAGTGAGAGCAGTGGGCCCCATCGAGAACAATGAGACATAGCGACAAAGTAGAGAAAACCTGAGACAGAGCCCTTTTAGAGGAGGTGGAAGCGGTGCTACCAAGGTTCGCTCTTTGAGTATGAGTAGTGCTTGGAAGTCCAGTCCCAAGACTGCAAAAAGACTGCAACTGGACCGGACCAAGACTGCAAAAGACCGGACCTGCAGTCTTGGTCTTTCAGTTTTGAGATCACAAGACCGCAAAAAAACCGGTTTACATGGACCGGTCTTGTCGGTTAAGACCGGTCTTTTGTACCTACATAAAAACCCTTCAAAACGCACCTAAGATCATATTTTTAGGATAAAAACTGACAAAGATACATAAAAAACTGTAAAATATTTCGTGAAAATAGCAGATGTACCTTAGTATTTTTGTATATACATCAATTCTCATCGTAATTTAACGTTCTTGCACTCGTTTAGAAGCTACGAAGAATGTTAATAAAATTACCGACTCACAATTGCAAAATTTATGGCATATTTAGCTGAAAAACTGGGGTAATTGGCCTGAGAGGGGGCCTTCCTAAGCACTGATGGCGGTGATGGCTAAAAATATACTTGCTTCGAATCATCAATTTTCTTAGATTGCGATCTCTAGCTCTAACAGTGCTTGATGAAAGCACTCCTTGCACTCTGGCTGCTCCTGGCGGTCCCTGCGCTGGGGGACTTAGATATATCAGTTGTCCATTGCAAATATCACGTGCGCTTTCACTCTTTCCTTCTTTTCTTAGCTTTCCCGCTGCAGACACTCCCCAATGATGCGACTAAGCAAGTCGCGTGCCCAACAGCCTGCCACCAAGGGCTTCAGGCGAGTCTTCCATAGTCCAAAAAAGCGACGCAACAGTTGTAAAACCTCAACACAGGTCACATATCTCGGACAAGTGGATAAACTTTGTCGTGTGCAGGAAGTTCTGGCCAGACTTCTGGCAGACCCTGGGGAGGAGGAAGACGATGAAGGGGGAGATGAATGTGAGGGAAGCATGGAGGTTCCAGGAGATCTGGGCAACTCAGGGTCGGGCTTCGCTTGGGGGGAAGGGGACAGGGATGGGGACGGGGATGACTTCTCCATGCCAGATAATGGGATAGACGTGGACTTGTGTCCTAGCACCCCTCAAAAATCCGATCCGATACCACCAAAGACGCCCATTCCTGCAAAAGTACAACGCACTGGCCCAGATGCAGAGGCCAACCTCCTTTACCAGCAGTGGCAGGCTCTCATTCCCCGCCTCGTGTCCCCGTTCCTTTCCTTCATCTCAGCTACCCATGGAAAAAAGACCTTTCCCCTCAATGGGGTTTGTTCAATGTGTCTCAAAGGGGACATATGTATCACAAAATCCAGAAAAGTCCTTTGTCTTTTTTTTGATCATACGTGCCACATCGTCTTCTCAACAAGCCATTCTTATACATCCTTCTGGCAGATTTTGACACTTTCGAGGTCACTAGTTGTGAATGTCAGGACATTATGGAAACCCTCATCCTTCATGGTCTCTTTCCGACATCGCCCACCCAACCCTGGATGGCTGTATCCATTATTCTCATACAACACTACAACACTCTTTTTGAATGTGCATGGGATGCTGTATACGCATATTCTCATGCTGTCAACCTAGTTTATGGATGCCGAGGATTTGTCCACCGCAACTATCAGGTTCTCCATCTGATGCTTATTACCCACCCTTTTTCTTACAAACTCTTCATTTCAGGGGGAGATCATTCAGGACGCCTTCCGTCAAGGCCTAGGTCATGCCATTCAGTGGTATGACAGCCTGCAAGTTCAGATTGAACAAGAACTCAAAGCAGCGACTGTGGCTGGTGACGCCACCACTCCTTGCTCCTCGGAAACCAACCTGGCTACCATCACCACCCCTGAGGCACCCATACCCAAACAGTTGACCCCTGATTACAGTCTAGCAGAACCTCCTCTGTCCCTTGTCAAGTTGACTCCTGATGACAGCCCACCCGAACATCCTGTGCCCCTTGTCGAGTGCGCGAGGGTTCTACAGCAACGCTGTCCAGCTTGCTTTGGATTGCGGACGTTTGGGTGTTCGGGAGCAATGTATGTATAGTGTTTGCAGGTCCAGTCTACAGGACTGAAAATATACATAGGACTGAACTGGACTGAACCACGGTCCGGTCTTTTTCCAGTTGCAGTTGCCCACATTTGTGGTCAGTCCAGTTGCCAGTTGCCATGTTTTTGTAAATATATAAAAACCGAAAAAGACCAGTTTAGACCGGTTGCAACTGGTCTTTCGTCCCATCACATGCTGGACCTTACTCGTGCACATTTTACTTAATTCTCGGTCCCTGAATCATCAAAAACGGTCAAGAATTGGTTGAGATATGGCCAAAAACATTTTTATACATGTGATTCAAATGTACGTCCTTTCTGTTTTCACCCTACCTCAGTCAAATCTTGACGGAATTGCTTAGATTTTTGATCAGTCTACAGAGAATTAAAATATCTATCTACGTATGCAATGTACGTGAGGTAATATTTAGTTTCTGTGGTGTAATAAATTTTACAACAAAAGACCGGTCTTTTTCGTGTTGTGGACCGATTAGGACCGGTCCAAAGCAGTCCGGTTGCGGTCCCTCAATATTTGGATCGGTCTAGACTGCTTACAGTTGCCAGTTGCGTCGTTTTGAGGTAAAAAACTGGACTTAACTGGACCTGCAAACACTACGTATGTACCATTACTACCATGTTGCAGGCTATGCTGACCAGGATGTTCCCAGAGGCACTGATTTCATTGTCGCCACTGATGGCAATTTCAGCCAATGCCACAGAAAAGATGCAGGCGATTGTCCTGAGTTCTACAGGCCAGAATGCTTTCTTACCAAGGCATATGTCGACAATGTTGGAAAACACATCACGGAGGCGCAGGGCCAGCCTCCCTGAGCTCGCAAAGCCGCCAAAGTACCAGATGAAGCAGTGGATGAATGTGAAGATGGGCATGACTCTGGCAGTGGGTTGACCATCAAAATGAATATGGATCACTATGACGATGGAGGAGTGATGGCTCTTGTTTGCCACCATGATGCCCCCCTCTTCCTCGCCACCATCAACACTCCTGGTGAGCAGCAAAAGTATGCTGTTTCCCTCATAGAACATCTGTTTTCCCTTCTGCCTCCAACAGCCACGGTGACCATTCTCTATGATGTTGCATGTGTTCTTGATCGCAGCCTTAACTTCGTAAGTGCGCCACTACATTCACACATCTCTTCCTCACCACAAGCCAGTTTGACATACTTCCCGAAAGCCTCACCAGTCGTGCTGACTTTGGCACCAGTCCCATGCATGCCTACGTTCATCAGTGGTCATGCCAACTCATCTACAACCCACGTATTTGAGAAGGACCTGGCCTTTCTGATGGGGAGGGCATGGAGCGTTTTTGGTCCTGTTTACACAAAATGATTGGTGTGACTTAGGTTTCAGCAGTACAATATCCATGAATACTAACCTTCCTGAGCTTATCGACCTTTCCACAGCGACGACAACACATCTGGATGCTTGATCGTCAATCCTGTTCCATAGGAGCTGAGCTATGGGATGACCTCAGTGATTGGATCCGGCAGAGACTCAAGACCATCGCAACTGAAGAAAATGAGGTGCAGAAGATTTTGAGCAAATGCGGTGTACCAGTGAGTGAGTTACGGACTCAGTGGGGGTTACAGAAAGCAGCCCAGCTTCCTATCCGTGCTCGTTAGTCACCAAGCCATTCTATCTCTCAAATTTTCTAATTCTAAAGCACCAGATGCCCCTGCCTGTCTCAAGAAGGAACTGGATGCCGTGCTTAAGCTCCAAACCACCATTGACACCACCAATGATGCCATTTCTTGCCTGGCCGATTGATTCTCGAAATCCACATTAAGCAGCTTAGCTAGAACTCAAGAGTGTTTGAAGGAGAAGGTCGAACAACCCTATGCATCATTAAACATTCAGGACTCGTTCCCTGAACTTGAGGATATTGACCTGGACTTCGTAAAACTCTTGGTGCTAGCACGCGATCTCAAAATAAACATCCGCAAGCGGGCCATTGGGAGTTTTTTTGAGTGGGATCTGTTGGATCAAGCCACTGGGGGACGTCAACATGCTATCGGCTCGTTTTGGTGTGTTGTATCTAATACACCGCGACAGGCACAAAGATTCACCAAAACACGCAAAATGCGATTGCGAAACACAAGCCAGCTCTTCTCAGGGCTATTCTAAAATTCAACAACTACTGTGAACAACTAGCCGCAATGTACTGACCTGATTGGGAGCTGCCACTCCCAGACACTCTCCCTGTCAAACTCAATGACTTGCGCAACAGCCCGTTGCTCATGGAGGAGGTTTGGATCACTCGTACTGCGCCAGAGGTTCCACGTTGGCTTGAGGAAGTCTAGGTTCAGGTGGGAATATGAGCAATGTTAAAGCTCAATCACTACTTGGAGGAACACCGTCGATTAGGTGTTGAGGCGGACAATCTTTGCCGCTGGTTTGGACGGGAGCTCCTTGCCCTTGAAACAGCTGTGTCGTCACCTTCCAGTGAGTCTTTCCCCTCCAACGAGAATAAAATTATTAACCCTTGGTAGACCAAACTATCCAGACACTTCTCAAGAGCCGTCATGATCACCTGATCTCACTCAAGTCTCGTTGGAGCAATACACTTGCTTCCAGCCCTAGGTTCAACACACATGTTCAGGCTGCCTTGAAAATCCGACACCAGGACCCTACCAATGCCAGCGTGACCTCACCTTCACCTGATCCATTAATGATGACCTGGCTACAACCCCTGACGCAAGATGTCGGTGAACTCACATTTGCTGATCCGGTGTATCATACCACTGATCTTATAAACCTGGACGACATGCAGACGGATACAGGGGAAATCCTATTTGGCAACATGATCGATGTGGAAGTTGATGAAGATGATGAAGATGAGGCACCACCCCCTCAAGATAATGAACCGTTGACAGTTCAAGACATACCCGCACATGCTATAGAGCGACTGGTGGCTACCACTTTTATCTATAACCTAGACTTAAGCCTAGAGAGTCATTTCTATAACTTAGACTTAAGCCTAGAGGCCATATCTATAATGCTTAGGATTTTTTGAAAGGCATCTCAAATGTAGGCCTGGGTATTTCATAGTGAATTTTCCATAGATACCCAGCGCATTTTCTGCAAAATTTCAAATGCAGCCCTGGATTCATTGCGATTTTTCAATAGATACCCTTGGTATTTCATTGCGATTTTTCAATAGATACCCTGGGCATTTCATTGTGATTTTTCAAATGTATCCCTGGGTATTTCATTGTGATTTTTCAAATGTATCCCTGGATATTTCATTGCAAAATTTCAATGGATACCTGGTGCATTTCATTGCAATTTTTCAATAGATACCCTGGGCATTTCATTGTGATTTTTCAAATGTATCCCTGGGTATTTCATTGTGATTTTTCAAATGTATCCCTGGATATTTCATTGCAAAATTTCAATGGATACCTGGTGCATTTCATTGCGATTTTTCGATAAATACCCTGGGCATTTCATTGCAATTTTTCAAATGTATCCCTGGGTATTTCATTGCAATTTTTCAAATGTATCCCTGGATATTTCATTGCAAAATTTCAATGGATACCTGGCGCATTTCATTGGGATTTTTCAATAGATACCCTGGGTATTTCATTGCAATTTTTCAAATGTCTCCCTTGGTATTTCATTGCAATTTTTCAACAGATACCCTGGGCATTTCATGGCAATTTTTCAAATGTATCCCTTGGTATTTCATTGCGATTTTTCAATAGATACTCTTGGCATTTCATTGCGATTTTTCAAATGTATCCCTGGGTATTTCATTGCGATTTTTCAATAGATACCCTGGGTATTTCATTGCAAAATTTCAAATGTAGCCCTGGGCATTTCATTGCGATTTTTCAAATGGATTCCTGGGTATTTCATTGCGATTTTTCAATAGATACCCTTGGCATTTCATTGCGATTTTTCAAATGTATCCCTGGGTATTTCATTGCAAAATTTCAAATGTAGCCCTGGTGTTATGGTATTATCCTTCACATAGTACTTATACCCGCATCATACCTTTATTTCCCTCTCATCTCGTCTACTTCAGATACCAATCCCTTTATTCACTAACAAGTTATATCCATTTTTATTCTAAAGATCTAAAGTATCATGTACGCTTGAACCAAAGTGTTGTAGCCGAACACGACTAACTTGTGTTCACGCGACGCGACTATTTGACTCTATTTACCTAACTCCGAGAAAGCCAAACAAAGCTCCCATCCTAACAATGAACAAAGAACAAAGGACTTCCGAAAGTGCTAGTCGCGAATATGCTCGAAGGCTACGGAAGGTTCTCAAGTGTTCTTTAGGTATCTGGAACTTAAGTAAAGTATATAAGACATTGTAAAGTAGGGCATGAAGGATAACTACTTTTTACCCCAAACCTTGTGTGAACTTGAGATCTTAACAAAGACTAAGTGAAACCGTGTCCTTAAGTATTTGATAAAGCCCCGCGCTATCAATTACTTGATCAGTATCGTTAAAGTCCTAGTACTAACGATCCTGATATAGTACGTGTTTAAGCGCGTCGACACGCGTCACTTTGTGGGTATTGATATAAGCCGGAACTCACGTGATCTGGGAGTACTTCTCTATCAACTCGAACTTACGCGACGAACAGACTTCTGGTAAGTTTCATTCATATCGAAACAGCTAACGTATTTGTATTCAGAGCAATACACCAACGTTGAATTCGACGAACCCTAACACCTGGGCATTTCATTGCAATTTTTCAAATGTATCCCACATGTCAGGGTCCATGCAATGGGCTTCCCTGGAGAGTGGTCACATGACCAATTACCAAAAATGGTCAAAAACGAAAGTTGTAGCCCTACACTGTAGCTTCCCGAATCTGTTTGAATTATGTTCTGAAGTGCTCCCGTTGTGGAGATATGAGGTAAAGGAATTTCAAAAGCATTGCGTTTTTTTTTTTTTTTTGTGTTTTTCTCTATGAAAACAAAACCAAATAACATGATTTCAGTATATTCAGAAAGCTAAAAGAAAGGGCTACAATTATTGTATCGTGGGAAAAATGACCAAAAAAGGAAGGTGCATCCTGTACTACTTATAAGAATCAGATATAGACTACCAAGTTTACTGATAGACTACAAAAAAGTCGGACTTAGACTACACAGTTTACTGATATACTATAAAAGACTACAAAAGTCGAAATTAGACTACAAAGTTTACTAATACCCTACAAAAGACTACAAAAGTCGAACTTAGACTACAAAAGCGTGGACTTAGACTACATAGTTAGGGTTAGAGTCAAAAAGTTATCTTGACTACAAAGTTTGTAGTGTGCCCTTTTTCATTAAAAAAGTTTGTAGTGTCCGCTTTTTGAGACTACAAAAGTTGTAGTGTTGCGCTTTTTCATTAAAAAAGTTTGTAGTGACCGCTTTTTGAGACTACAAAAGTTGTAGTGTTGCGCTTTTTCATTAGAAAAGTTTGTAGTGTTGCGCTTTTTCATTGGAAAAGTTTGTAGTGTCCGCTTTTTCATTAGAAAAGTTTGTAGTGTCCGCTTTTTGAGACTACAAAAGTTTGTAGTGTTGCGCTTTTTCATTAGAAGAGTTTGTAGTGTCTGCCTTTTCATTTAAAAAAGTTTGTAGTTGACATGTAGTTTATGGTGTCCTTGGCCCTATCTATGTTATGGGGATGAGGTTGAAGGATTGCCATCATATTGCCAGTGCTGCAGCATTAGTATTTGACATCATGCACAAGTTGTCTTTCACAGTAGGAAAGGCCATTCCATGTCTTTCATATTGATACCTACTGTCCTATCTGAAGACATAATTGTAAGCTCATTGACATGACATGACCAGTTTTTGACATCATGACCAAGTTTGCATTTCATGCTGTCTGCTTTCACATTGATAACTACTGGCCTGTCCCAAACATAGTCAACTTTGATACAGGTCTTTGAGGGCTGTAGGATGATGGGCTGATTCATCCTTTGAGGTGTCTTGAAGACAGGTCATGTTGTAATTTGACCATGTATTGAGTAGATATCAACATGAATAGCCTTCTCCAGCTTGAAAGCCAACTTGGGCATGATGTGAGGAACTGATGATGTGGCAATATCAATATGTAAAGTCATGTCAATCCTTCAGCCATATCCCCATATGAGCTTACAATTATGTCTTGAGATAGGACAGTAGGTATCAATATGAAAGACATAGAATGGCCTTTCCTAATGTGAAAGCCAACTTGTGCATGATGTCAAATACTAATGCTGCAGCACTGGCAATATGATGGCAATCCTTCAACCTCATCCCCATAACATAGATAGGGCCAAGGACACCATAAACTACATGTCAA
>NW_001889940.1:63374-81562 GCF_000143565.1 Laccaria bicolor S238N-H82 | reverse complement strand
GCGCACACTAAAACTTTTGTAGTCTCAAAAAGCGGACACTACAAACTTTTCTAATGAAAAAGCGGACACTACAAACTTTTCCAATGAAAAAGCGCAACACTACAAACTTTTCTAATGAAAAAGCGCAACACTACAACTTTTGTAGTCTCAAAAAGCGGTCACTACAAACTTTTTTAATGAAAAAGCGCAACACTACAACTTTTGTAGTCTCAAAAAGCGGACACTACAAACTTTTTTAATGAAAAAGGGCACACTACAAACTTTGTAGTCAAGATAACTTTTTGACTCTAACCCTAACTATGTAGTCTAAGTCCACGCTTTTGTAGTCTAAGTTCGACTTTTGTAGTCTTTTGTAGGGTATTAGTAAACTTTGTAGTCTAATTTCGACTTTTGTAGTCTTTTATAGTATATCAGTAAACTGTGTAGTCTAAGTCCGACTTTTTTGTAGTCTATCAGTAAACTTGGTAGTCTATATCTGATTCTTATAAGTAGTACAGGATGCACCTTCCTTTTTTGGTCATTTTTCCCACGATACAATAATTGTAGCCCTTTCTTTTAGCTTTCTGAATATACTGAAATCATGTTATTTGGTTTTGTTTTCATAGAGAAAAACACAAAAAAAAAAAAAAAAAAACGCAACGCTTTTGAAATTCCTTTACCTCAGAGCGTCGTTTGTTTACCGGTAATCTCTCGGACCGTGTTACAGATCAGGCAGATCTCTTAATCATGGAGATTAGTTCCGCTTAAAACATGGAGATTAGCGCGATCATCTTTGATGAACCAAAAACAATCGTGTGGTCAATCCATTTCAGTAACTGCAGACTGTGCTGCTCCCTTGTCCAACCAAAAAAAATCTGCCTTGGTTCAATGTCCTGACCTTCATACATAAGTCTACATTGTTGTAATCTATTTTTGGGTGTTGTTGGGTGGCTTACGGCCATTACTGATAAACTGTACAGTTGATCATATATAAACCCAACCAACCCCGACTTCACCCCTTAACCCTCTTCTGCATCATTCCCCCACTTTAACTTTGTTCCGTTCTCCCTCATCTTCTTTGCCTGCTCAATGTGTCCTGGTCAGTCCACCGACTCACTCCGCCCTCTGACCGAAGTCCGTTCACTCACGAACACCCCAGACCACCTCCAACCCAGCTCCTCCAGCTCCAGGCCCAGTGCCAGACCAGCCTCAGGTAGTTCGTCAATATTTCTTGTTGCATTCTCAACTAATGCATACTCCTACTCCAGACAATGTTTTGGCCAATGCACCAAGCATTGTTATGGGACAGAGACAGCTTGGTAACGGCAAGTAACTCTTGCCGATATGTATATGCGTGAAACTAAGAAAGACCCCAGATGATAGCATATTTACCGACACTGACAGCCAGCCTGTCAGCCCCAGCCGAATGGTTGTTGAATGTAAGCCTGTCTTTCCTCTTTCCTCCCTTGTCTCCCTTCAGAAGCTGACCATCTCTTAGTGACTGACTCCCCCGTTTCCTCTGCGCAAGAATTGCCCCCCGCTACCCTGCCACTGCCTCCCGTTGATGGGATCCTTCTCAGCAGTGGCACTTGCACCAATGACAAAATTTTGGTCATTGCCTGTGGGAACTGCGCAGCCCACAATGTGGTGGAGACGGTGAAGGACTAATCCTATGTGGTCTTCAAAGGCAGGGGCACAGTTGGTGTTTTTCGGAGCCTGGTAAGTCTGTCATTGAGCCATGTCATGCCAATCTGATGTTGTGCTCAGGAGGCTGCAGACCTTGTCTGTGTGAGCATTCCCAATGTGTTCCAGAGAAAATATACCACCCGAAGTGCCGCTTTTGAGGCGTTAGCCCATGCAGAGCGCACCAACACCATTGCGTGGCTGTAGGGTGACTATTTTCATCATGCCAATCACTGCAGCCTTCAACCCTTTGCATGCTTACTGCATATGTTATACCCTATTTAAGTGCTCTCCCCTCCCTTGCATTCCTCTCTTTGCATACCACACTTCTTGGACTCCATTCGCACCCGTCTAGTGTTTAAAGGTTCAGTCCATAGGACCGCAAAAAACTGGTGGACTGAACTGAACCGGACCATGGACCAGTCTTTTTTTCAGTTGCAGTTGCCCCAATTTGGGGTTGGTCCGGTTGCCGGTTGCCTCATTTCGAAAATCTTTTAAGCAACCGGTTAAACGGTCACGTGCGTTACATAGCCTTGTAACCACGTTTATTTCCTTTTATTGGGTTTTTGTTTCATCAAAAACGGTTAAGAATTGAGAAAGATATAACCAAATCCATATTTTACCCAAGTCTCTAGGAGATGTAATTCGGTTTCAGTCATAGCTATGTCAAATCTTCATTAAATCTCTTGAAAATTGGTAGAATGATGGGTATTTATATGCTTTACTATTTTATATAACCCGTTTATTTTTCAGAGTAATAATGGTTGAGATACAAATGGTTTATATTGGTATAATAAATTATACGCAAAAAAACCGGTCTGGATCGGTCTGAACCGGTATCATGGACCGCAAAAGACCGGTCCTAGGTGGTTCGGTTCGGTTCCCTCAATATCTGGGTCGGTCCTGGACCGGTTGCGGTCCACGGTTGCGCGTTTTCGGGGCAAAAAACCGGACTGAACTGAACCTTTAAACACTACACCGGTCTCTTGCATTTCTTGGACTTTGTCTGCAATGTCTCTATATCTTGTACTCCGCTGGCATCTACTTCGCTCACATCTTCTCCATGTTGCTTAGAACTCATATCTCATTGATTCCATGTCTTGTAGCCTGCCGTTCTGCCCTTTTTTGGACTAGAGTCACCACATTTTGAAACCGCCACTCTCCGTTCTCGGATGATAGTCCATTGGTGGACGATGTGATGAGAAACATGGATGAAAGTAAGGAGCCAGTCCCTGGTCAGCAAGCTGGTCATATCTCAAGTTCGTCATGGGATGTGTTGAACACCGGCTTCCAGAAGATCGACGACATCATCAACCAACTTGCTAACAAGACAGGCTGTACACACAAGAACATCATCACGTTGTGGAAGCGCACCCACACACATGAATGTACAGGCTCAATGTGGAATAAATACCAGAAATACTTTCTAGCTAATCAGGAGAAGGAATGTAGATGGATTGGGGACTCAAGGGCAAATTGTAGGTATTTCTTTTACCTTAATATGTTCTTGACTGATGGCAATGATTTAGGCCAGACTTGCTGGGTTGGTTTTAAAGAACATGAGCCCAGATGGCATGAGATCCTTGAGGCCTACGACGAAGTCCTCGCCACATCGAATGTTTACTCAACCATCAGTCAACGCACGCGAAAGTTTGACAGGCTGGTCAGTCAGCTCAAAAGGGTCACAAACAAAGCAGCCGAACAAGACAGCTTTGAATCCCTCTTCGTTTTGGTGGGAAATTCTATCCATGAGGACATCGGTCTCTCTCAAGTTCACCTTTCGGCAGGTGCGGAGGAGGTATGTCCCATCTCCTGGTCTATCAACACATCCGCTAACGGCTATCCTGTCAGTTCTTGCAGGAGCGGCTTCACATGGATCATGACACAATGAGTGGTCTATTTAAGAACCACGTCTGGTAGGCCAAACCTCCCAAGTCAGTCGAAGTTCACCCCTAATCTACATTTTTTGCAGCAACAGGATTTCCCTGGGACTCCAAACAAGGCTCGAGACAGACCAGAAGAGCTCGGCAGAGGCAGTTAACACGACCAATCCTAAGAAGCCTGGACCAGACAGGGACTCTTCCAACAGCGGCGACAACAACAACAACACAAGTAAAAGCTCTGGCCTCACCCTCAAAAAGGTGAAGGTGATCATCAAAACGGGCCTTCAAAACCTTCTGGGTATGTCACGACAATTGATTGTGGAACAACAGGTGCTGACATGATGTTGCAGAGCCATATGACCTCCGTCTTAGTTTCGAATCTATTCCTTGGTCAAAGCTGTCCACCACCCTCGCCCCTGCCAGTCTTAGGATTGAAAATTGGACCAGAGGAGTTGATTTTCCGTGCTCAATTGCGAAAGGCGCTACTGTAATTTGTAAACGAAACACAAGCCAGGGAATCAAAGACCTCAGCATTGGTGCCATCCGGCATTTCGCTGAGTCTTTTGCATCTGACGCTATGAGGATCTGTGTTGTATGCGTGGATCCAGAAAGTAAGTGTTGTTGCCATTCAACCATTATACTACCGACTTATTATATTGTTTTACTAGTGCTACTCACGAGCAAAGTGCCCTTGTACATGCACCGCCAGGTCCCAGCTCAGTGACGAAAGTCACTCGTCGTGGTTATCTGGATGGTCACATCGATCAGATCATGGACAGGTTGCAGGAAAAGCGCCCTCACATCGCAAAACTTCCACCAGCACATGAGATCATAGACATCAAGTTGAGTCCACCATCGGATCGCCCGACTATGGCACCTTGTCGAGTGCACCCCAAAAGCAAAAAGGAAAGAAGACCTGATGGCAGCGATGATAGTGATGACGAACCTGTGGTTCCACCAGTGAAAAGGCGACCCACCAAGAAGTCCAAGGAAATCGTCTCATCCAGTGACATCAGCGATGCCGATGCCGATGATACTTTGGAGTCGACAGTGACTTCAAAGTCAGAGAAGGCCAAGATGACAGCGAAGGCGCTCAAGGGAAAGGGTAAGGCTATGGCGACTAAGACCACTGCCATAGGCACTGCCTCTGGATTGGGTGCTGCCCCAGCTGCCCCCAGTGACCAACTCAAACCGATCTCTGCATTCAGTGCAGTGTCTTGTGCTGTCGCTGCCATGTCTATGTCCAAACCATCACCCCCCACTATAAACCTGGCTGGTAGTGTGCGCATCCAACCATGCCCCATCAAGCATCAACCTCCAGCCATCTCAGCTGCCAGAGACCCATTCACCGTGAAAGAGGCCAGAGCTTCTGGAAATCCTAAGGGCGTGTCCATGCAACCTGTCGCTCCCTCAATGTCGACAATCCACAAGTCTACGACAACGTCCAAACAGTCAGCATTTGGACCCATTCATATCTTCAGCGATCCAGCCCTCTCCCTGTCCAAGTCTGCTTCGAAATGCTCAGTGGATACTGAAAGGTCGCAAGCAGTAATCAGCAAGAAACCTTGCACCAATGTCAACAGACCGATGAGTTCAGTGCTTGCGATGGCAGATAAACCGTTGGAGGAACCAATCGTCATCCCAAAACCCACTTCTTCTGTGGAGGACACACCGGTGCCTGGAGCGATGTCCATGCCTACTCCACCCCCGACACAAGGGGCCAGGGTCAATCCTACACAGGGATACCAGTGGCCATATGGCTTCTTTCCTCCGTTCAGTTTTCCGCCAGGGTACCCGGCCCCACCCCCTGGTTGGACCTTTCCAGGGATGCCGCCTTGGAACCCTGACCGTCCCACAGGTAGTGCTTCTGACTCAGCAGCACCAGTTCCGCCATATCCGCCTCACCTGTACTTCCCTCAAGGCGCCTTCCCTACCCCTTCAGCAAAGCCAGCTGAAGGGGAGCCTGGACCCTCTCGCCTGACATGAGGTCGTCGCTTCATCATATTCTGCTTCAAGTTGGCGGTTGCACAAGATTGTGCTCACTCAATCCTCTGACATTTTTCTTGTAGCTCTTAGTTCTTGTATGCATTTTGAACTGATTTCGTATGCATTTTGGACTGTCATTTTGGACTTGAATCTTTTACTATTTCTTGGACTATATTCTTGACATATATTGTATGTATTCCCATAATTCCATATTTTTAATACCAAAACCTTCTTGGAATGATTCTGTGTAACATACAAATAAAAAACACAGCACATCACGCTGCGCTGGGCGCTTGGGTGGTGAGAGGTCTTTGCGCTTGGGCAGTGAAGGTCACACTGGGCACTCCGGGCACTCTGCGCGGTCAGAGGCTCAATACCTGACACTTTGAACACCTTGGGCTCTTTGGGCACTAAGATGAAGGCCTGATCCCCTTCCTAATTTGGATTGATCAGGAAGGCGCCGTAGTGATAGCAACCTCTCAGGCCAATTACCATCAGTCAAATAATTGGCCTCTGAGGTCATCTCGCACTCAGAAGCGCCAGGCCTGAAGTGTACTGCGTGCTGACATGTTGATTGAAGAACCACTTGCCTCTTCATCATAGAAATAATAATGATAACCAATAAATTGAATGCTAAATCTCAAGACAAAAAAATCGTGCTTTACTCACTTCATATATAAATGAGGCCACGGGTATGATGTATGTAGGTATGTCATGGTACCTCCTACTGTTGTCCGAGTCTTAGTATTCCTACATATTTCAAAAACATTAGTAGGTTGTCCTTTCTCTACTGCAACGTGTCTGATACATCATATATACAAAACAAGGGAAAAGAGTTGGTAGATACACCGTAAGTAAAAAATATAACCAGATTGTCCTTCAAGTCCGATACAAGTTTTAAGGACAGTTTTCAAGGACAGTGGTTGTATAATTATGTGAAGGATTCAGTGGGAAGAGCGTCGTAGGTGGGGCACAGTTCATCCCATGCGGCTGTGTCAAAATATAATCAAAAACTAGAGGTCTAGACACGAAAGGAACATACTAGCATGGGTGCTAGTCGATCGACGGAACGTCTTGAGCAAACACAACCGCCAATCTGCTGGAAAGTATTATAATTTATCGGTGAAAGCCATTGACACTGAAGTCATCGAAAGACATACAGGTTGAGATGCCAGTCGATGTGGCTGAACAAAATTTGAGCTCATGATTAATATGAAAATGAAGTGCTTTCACCAATGCAAAATCCATGGGCCCGGATTGTCCGTAGTAAAACGAAGGGTGACATTGTCTCCGGCTCCTCCTATACTAACCACATCCCGACAGACAGGGTTTACATAATTGTAAGTTGAATTTCCCGCACTACGCACAACGTCAAAGGCAGTCTATTTTTGTTGAAGTTGTGCTCATCAGTAGGCATTCCAGAGAAAACACAAACATACTCCATGTAAATGAATGGGATGCTGGGAAATCGTTGATTAAATATTATTTTAATTTTCAAAAAGATGCACATACGGGACTTCTGGCCGCGCCTCCGGGCAGCAAAAGTTCAACAACCTTATTGCGAGGAAGGGTATATACACTTCCATTAGGCAACAAATCCTGTGTGGTCTTGGCGGCACTTAGGATCTGTAGAAGAACGGGTACCAAACGGGTACTGTAGGTGGTTGAAAAGTCGCCCCATTCACAGTGAATAGAAATTCCGTGAAGTTAAGCGCGATATTCAAGTTGATATTGACATCAGCACCTCCAGCAACTCGATTTCCTGGAGCGCCTGGGCTCGTCAACGGGTGGAGGTTGGTTTCAAGCATGGGAATGACGCTGGTAGTTTCATTTGTCGTAGGATCCGAGTTAGGAGCACCGGAATAGCCGAGAATGGCCGAGTTGACTCCCCCGGAGAAGCCTTGTGTCCCGAGATTAGGTAGTGCACGTACCCAGTAGTTAGCAACTGGCTGATTAGCCGTCAAAATGAAAGAATATCTCTGCCCAGCGAAGATCTGAATGGAGTCCACAGTTGTTGGTTGAATGTTGATGCCATCGACTTTGATGATGGTCTGTATGTCTTATTATTAACAGAGCAGTTCAGAAGAAAGAAATGCGAAACATGCCATGTTATGTCCGTCAATGGAGAAAGTAAAGTTGGGGTCGCAAGAAATCGAGACTAAGCAGAAGCGGTAGCGCACGCCGTGCTGAACGCTGATGGTCGAAAGGGAAGAAGTAGGTCCGCCAGAGTAACGACCCTTCCCGTTGATCAATGACAAGTCTGCTGTAGGGACGAGGCCGGCGGATGGAGCGGGGGTATGGTACCTTGAATTTTAATTTTAGAAATGGTGACTCGGCAGAAAAAATTCTTACCAGTCCGCGAGTGTAATGACAGTTGATTCTAATTCAGAATAATTAGCAAGTATCTCCCGAAATTGACAGCGCCATTACCATTATCGAAGTCATACCTATAGGCGAAAGTTAGTAGATGCAAGAAACAGCCGATTGGACAAAATACAAACAAATGGCTGTATGGGTCAGAAGGATCGCAAACCACCAAAGTGCCTCTCAAGCCGTCGCAATATTGTGTGGCTGAAACGAGAATGTGAGGATGAGTCAGGGAAGAACATCTGGTCAACGTACAATGGTGGGAATGATACCAAAAGGTTCCAGCCTGATCAGGGACAGAGAACTGGTACAAAAATGAGTTACCAGGGGTGATGGGGCACTGTGTCACTCCAACTGGACCGTCTGCCCAGCTGGAGCCATTCTGGAACAAGCCATGCCAATGCTATAGATTAAGAAAACATCGGATTAGTAAAATGAAGAGGGGTGAAAATAAAGCAAGCTTACGATGCTAGTGCTTCTCAACATCATCATGTCGGTCAGGTGATCGGCTGCATTCAAGAAGAATGTGCTACCCTGAGGATTAATGTTAACTCGAGGTTCACCAGGGAAGAAAATGTACAACCTTGGTGCCAACAATAAGAGGTCCAGGGAATGTCCCAACCGCCGACGAGGTACCGGCAAGAATGGCGCTGTGAAGTAGCAAAAAATGGAATGTTAAAAACATTTACGAAAGGTACTGGAAAACGTATGAGCAATTGAAGCCATCTGGTTGTATGTAATTGTTGACGATATGGATGTTCGCAGTAGGTCCTATCGACGCACTAACTGTCTGTAAAAGAGTGATGGTGAAGAGAGCGGATACAAACATTTTTCTTGTGGGGAAAATGCAAAATTTACAAACTCTCATCGGCCTTTATAATGCTCGATAGTTGAACCATGTTGATCCCCAAAGGCCGTTATGAATCTACATATCAAGAAGCGATTCCGCCAACGTTAGCCGATTTGAACAGATAGCAGGTAATATTTTTGCTGTGGTGCCTGGAGAAGTTCGCCAAAAAAAAGCGAAGTCATTACTGTGTCAATTATTCCACACGGTGCCTTATGACAGAGAAAATATCCCCTGCCTGAGAAGCAACATGTCAGAACACAAGAGTGCGGGGGGATGGGGGAATACTACTTACTGGAGATAGTTGAGTGGCTTAATCCAGAAATTTCTTTTCCCGTAAACGTGCGATAATGTCCTGAGAGTTATTCTAAGATACAGCAAATTTTCCGAGCTTTTGAGGCCGGCCAAATACATTCTAGACAAAGGCTGCTTCAAAAAAGTCGAATAGCTGGGTGCAGACTCGAGACATCGATCACATCGTATATCCCTTGAAATGATTTCTTATTTCCTTTGAGCTTTGCACTGACTCAGAAGAATAGCCCAAGAAAGAGAACACCTCAATTAGAGTAGTCTGGGATCAGACAGTTGAGCCTGAAGCGAATGAGCCTTTTTTGCTTGTTGTCAGGGCACGTAAGGGGATCAGGATGGTTATTGCCTCAAAATCCAGTGGCCTCAGGCATGATTATGGGCAATCCTCCACCTCCTTCGTAGGTGTTATCCGGATTCTTTTAATACCTGAAGAGACATTTGATTGTTGTTGACTGGATAACAGGAGTTCGGCTTTTCCAGGGTGTGCCAGAAACATAAGATCGCGGGAAAGGAATATTATGAGTGGGTTAATCCCGAAACTTGTTTCCCTCGACTTAGTTGAAGGTGCGATATGACGATGATAATTATTTTGAGATTGAGATTCGACAAATTTTTTGAGCTTTTGAGGTCGGCCCGATGCATTCTAGACAAAGGTTGCTTCGAATACATCAGGAAAACTACACTTCACTTGTTGGGCTTACATCACTTGTGATCTCACTTGAATCACTTCGGCACTTGATGTTACAGCCACAACTTCCTTTCAAACTCGAAGTGAGTCCAAGTGGGGATTCAAGCCCAATTCAAGCCACTCACGTCAGTAAGTCATAAGTACTTAAGTGCCCAGCACTCACAAAAGCCATCGGGATGCTCAAACACGCTGCTTAGAAATTATTCTTAAGTCCATTCGAAGTCCGACGACATGTGACGATGTTGAAATTTTCACCATCGGTTTTTCTTTTCAACGTTCATCATAACTGAGCGGTGTCCAACCTGCCCTCGCCAAATCTTGGCCAAATCCCACTGCAGTTTGTGCCTGCTCGCTCACCAACATGGAAAATGAACCGTGGTCATCACACACTCGACATTTGCTGGTGCAGGATGTTTTGGGTACGTCTTTCCTCCCTTTATCTCCTCTTTGCTTTGTATTTCGATAGGGCAAGCTAACATGCATATCCTATCTTACAGACAAATGCAAAACATATTAACGGTCTCACAGAACACGATGACAAACCTGAGCCATCACACGCTCGACCTTCGCAAGTGCAGGATGGTTTTCTTGTACTTCTAGAGGGGAGGAAGTTGATGTTGGGATACAGCGGAGAATACGACAGAAAGAACACCTTGGACATCTGGTCTGTTCCCTTCTCCCCTCCCTGCCTGTCCCCTTTTCACAACTTCACCCTACCCAGGTACCACCTCCTTGACTACGTCTACACCGCCTTCCACCATGCTCATATGGAGATCCCCACCAAGCCAAAAACAATCTGGTTTGTTCCCTTCTTCCCCGCCTGTCCCCTCCTCATGACTTTACCCTACCCAGGTACCTCGACTACATCTACACCATCTTCTGCCATGCTCATATGGAGACTCCCACTACCATCTTCACCGTGCCCAAATTCCGAGCTCATTCACACTAGATGGAGGTGGCAGCAATCCCATCGCCGTTTTCGCCGTGCCTATATATTCAACATTTGGGTATGTCTCCTCTTCCATTCCCTTCTGCGTGATCTTATTTTCATGCAGGCTGAGCGTGCGTTCAAGTTCTGGATCACGGGGGTCTCTACTGCTGGCATTCTGGATCGTAAGGAAGAAGCAAAATTCTCGGAGGACAACTGGGGCGCCAGCACATCGATTCTATCAACAAATTGTCGCGAAGACAATTCGTGCATCGAGGGGATAGGCATTGGCACTGTGAACGAGCGAAACGGGTCGTTTTGGTTTCTCCATGAGCGAGCCTGAAGGGTGGGATGTTGGGTTGTGGGATGTTTGGCTTTCTACGCATTTCAGAGGTTCCTTGAGCTGCTACATTGTAGGTAGACATTGGTACCATTTAATATACTCTTTTACCCTACTAAATATACCATTCTGTGTGAAATCGGGAACAGTTCGAGACTGCTATTTCGTCACTTGGTCACTTTTGAGATCAACTTGACATATGACTTACCCACTTGAGTCTTCACTTGCATCAAGAGGAATCACTTGGCCAAGGCAGCAACCTACTTAGCCAAGTGAGTTTCCTTTGGCCACTTGAGTTCACTTTCGTCACTTGGCCACTTGTCAAAGTGACCTAAGTGACATAAGTGGACATGTAGTTTTCCTGATGCAGCCGGGTGCAGACTCGAGACGTCGATGGCATCGTATATCCCTTGAGATGATTTCTTATTTTCTTTGAGCTTTGCGGTGACTCGGAAGAATGGCCCAAGAAGGAGACAACGTCGCTTAGGGCAGTTCGAGATCCGACAGTCGCGCCTGAAGTGAATGAGCCTTTTTGCTCGTTGTCGGGGCACTTGAGGGGATCGGGATAGCTATTGCCTCAAAATCCAGTGGCCTCAGGCGTCATCACGGACAACCCTCCACCTCCTTCGTAGGCGTTATCCGAAGTCTTTCAAAAGACAGTTGATTGTTGTTAACCAAATAACGGTAGTTTGGCTTTTCCAGTGTGAGCCAAAAAAACATGGTGCGTGCTAGGACGCCATCTGAGAAGTGCGCTAACGTGTGGAAGTTATTCAGGCTCGGCTGAACAAGGAGGTAAAACACAAATTTAAACTACCATTTTACCTAGGCGACATCAAGTTTTTTGAAGGGGCAGCTCCCAGCAGCCCCTGTGATTGATGGCGGCGGCATCTTTCTGCGCTTGACAAGGCAAAATGGCCTCTGGAATAAGATGGCCGAGGATCACGCAACCTATATGTTTCTCCGTAAGTTATGTATATAACAAGTCACACGGGCAGACGCTACCAGCAACCAGAAACATGCATCTCAAATCAATCCTTATCGCTTTCGCCCACTTTCTAGCCACTGCTGCGGTAGGTCCTCCGAGTCCTGGGTATGGAAGAGACCTAATCACCGAGGAACTGCCGTCAATAGATCGAACCGCGTCAAACCGTCTTTACTGCACAGAAAATCTATCACGCAATCATCAACCAACCTCCTTACTTGGTTGACAGGACCTCCACCATCACTTGGACGTAGGCTGTTCATTGGTTTCGAGGTTCTTCTTTATCACTGACTTCGAGTTCGTAGGCAAAGCGCGAGCATTTCCGATACAGCTACATCGTCGATCCCAACTTCTACGCTCTCAAGCACGAGCATTTCCGATACAGCTACATCGTCGGCCCCAACTTTTACGCTCTCAAGCACTGCGTCGACCTGAAAAGATGGACAATTGAACAAAAGAGAATGATTAGAAGCAGAATCACTTTCCGTAGAGGTCATCGCCCAGGTTGTGTACAATGAGATGTTCGATTAGGGCGAAGGGGCGTTCGAGAGTGTTGTCAGTGAAATGGGTCAACTAAAAGGGACGTCAGAACAAGTCTATGCATGCAGAACAACCTTGACGTACCAATGACGTGTATGTCTCTGTAGCCCAATCTCGTACCAAGAACTCTGGATTCTCCTCAATCTGCAGATAATGCTTGTCCAGCATGCTCAGCTTTAACTTCAAACCCAAGCAAGGAAGAGTACACGAAGACCTCGCATACTCCATAGGCAGGTCCAAAAAGATGACCCGGTTCATATCCTGATCTCGTGAACGATATGCTTCAGCGTCATATGTCTTTCCATGAACTACCCCCAGCGATCATCGGCCCTTACTCGCAACAAAAGGAGAACGAGAAACGTACCTTTTCCTCCTTCATCCGCTTATTCCCCCTCCTCTTACAGTATGTACTCGCAACATCCCTAACAAGTAGAAGATCTCGTCGAGTATCTCAACCCTATCGAACTCGGCACACCACACCTGGATGATATGGGTCAGTCTCTGAAGAAACATACCCTCAATCCGCCTGTCCAGCTCGGTAACCCAGTGTCCGAGGTTCGCGTATCCTTCCAGGTTCAGGCGGTCGATCTGCGCGTGATCTGTCAGCCTTGTGGTGATAATGGGGAAGGGAAGGGGGTACGTACGGCAGCCTGAACCCTACCTTGTAACTCTGAGAACGTTTCAGAGGTATATGAGCATGTCGAGAGGCCTTCCACTGCACGTAAGATGCCTTTGTACAGGCCTATCCCACCTCCTCGCTCCTTAACTGCGCCTGAGTGCCCTCCAACGCCCTCTCGAGGCTCAACCGCGATTGGGCCTTTATTCAAGTCAGCGAGACGTCAGCGTCACAGGAAGGGAGAGAACCTACCAAGTCAACAGCCTGTTGGATAACAGGATGAACAACCAAATTGGTCTCCGGAAGCTACACATTCTGCTGTAGGTGCTTGAACAAACTCAACTCAAGCGTTGCAAACGTTTTCTTCCGAGTCATCGACATCCCCATCTTGGCGCAGCTCCACTTCCACCTCCCCCTCCTGCGTTTTTGCTTGCCCCTGCCCTCGTCCCTATAAATGCGTCGAAATGGTTCAACTCCACAGCTCATCAATGCATCACGGCATGTAAAAATTCGTACGGCGTCTCGTTTCCACCCAAGGGATTGAGTGGGTGGATAAACAAGTGGTTGACCGATGTTGTTTGTGCATACATTTGTCGGAAAAATCCGTGATGCCTTATAATAGTAATGGATTACAAGGCTGGCGGGAGCTATTGTAGTCACGTTATAATGAATCACGTTGTGTGATAAGATCAATATTTGTCTTCTAATCAAAGCGCTGAAAGCGCGTAAACACTGTCGGATAGGCACAGGAGTGTTGGGAACAGATGGACATGCTACGGAAAGGTGGCGCTTCGCGTTTACGAGCTGGGACAGGCTCCTAAGGAGTGGGAAAGGCGACGCAAAGTGAGTAGTTACGCTGCTTTGCTCATCCTGCACAATACTAACGCCTGTGATTGTTTTCAAGCGCATTGTTGACGTGTTGGCAGTTTCACGCAACGTGAGTATCATATTCTCTTCTACACAAGTTTTTAGCTAACAAAACTACTATATTTCCTTTTACTACCTACGACAAACTGAAATGACACCCGAGAAGACAATTACACATACACAAAGACTTCACATTTAAACCTAACACGTACACGCTGCCAGGAGGGCGCGGGAGTTGCGGGGAACGGATGAATACTCCACAGAAAGGCTGCATTTCGCATGACGAAGCTGGGAGAGGTCGTGAGCTGTGGAAATGCGATGAAAGGTGAGTACCTACCTCGCATTTGATGTCATGCACGACACTAACCAGCGTGGTCATTTCAAGGCACTCGGCACTTTTCATGGAGCATTCTGCATTACTTATGCCGGTTCTGCGGATGAAGATACATCGTCTCGACGCTGGAAATGAGCAACAGCGATGTTTTGAAGTTTTGGAGGGATAAATGGAGTCCGGGGGATGCCAAACGATGAGTATGTCAGTTTGACTCTGTAGATTATTGTCACGCTAACATATTTTCGTAGATTCAACTTCTCTGTTTCACAACACTTCCAAAGACGAGATAGAACACCTACCTGAAGACTGTAAGTCAAGATGTTGACAACAAATGAAAGCACTAATGAAATACTTTTGCAGCCTAACCAAGATACCCGATGACAATATGTTGGGTCAATGGCATGAGGGACATCTACAGAACACGTTGACGTCTGCGACAGCTGGAACGACGAGGTATACACATGTCCGATGTATGTATACAACAACAAAGGAAAACCACGAAGGGCCAGCAAGTAAGTACACTTCATGTACCCCATCTTATATTTCAACAGAACTTTGTTTCATGCGACACTGAATTCCGTATTTTCTGTTACACAAATTTTTTTATTAACAAAATGTATTAGATTTCGTTCTGCTACATACAACAAATCGAAACGACATGCATGAAGACAAACAAGGCAACAACAAAACATATGTGAAGACGCAACATTCAAATTTAATGTGTGAACGCCACTAGAAAGGACGGAATTGCTATGGACGGCAGGTGTTTCGTTTTTATGAACTGGGATAGAATGTAATGGTCATGTACATTTTGATTACTCACCTTACATCGAGTCTTCACGTAGTACGTGAAGACTCGATACTACATGAAGACTCGATGTTCAAATCTAATGCGTGAACGCCGTCAGAAGGGTACGGAATTGCGAGAAACAGACGTATACACTATAGACGGTGGGCGTTTCGCATTTACGAGCTGGGATAGGATTGTGAGGAATAAGGCGAGTACTTATGTTACTTTGTTCATCCTACGCAATACCGATCACATGCTATACATGGATATCTCACTGCCTTCTAGACACGGAAAGCTTCCATTATCTGGGTCTCTGCTCTCAAGAGCCCAAAACATCAGGAAAAGAGGGCACAATTTCTCTAAAAACAACAAGCATAAGAATATACCTTTGAACTCGAAAAATACGAGCATGTACTGACCTTCTTCAATCAGCTTTACAAGTGCTTGAACCCCATAAAGCAAGAGAATGTGCATATGATGTTGGGTGGGGAAACTATAGCTAAGTTTACGAGAAGGGAGAACAGTGCTCTGTATGAACTCTGTATTGTCGAAGGGTCAGCCGCGGCGCTCGTTATGAAGAACTAGAGGTTGTACCTAAATATGCCCCCATAGCCCAGCGGAAAGTATAGACAAGTCAATAAGCAAGTCAAAACAAGGTAAGTAATCAATAGGCTCAGAGTTCGATCCCCGCTAATAACAACTGTTCCATAATAATAAGACAACTAACTAGTAAGAAACGCACACATTACAATTGAGCTAGGAGCTCACTACAAATTTTCGATTCATTTACAATTATCTGGTACCTTATAATTTGTCCCTATGTATTATAGTACATTTCTCCTTGATTATAATTGGATTACAATTCGTTCCTGTGATTACCTGCCTTACCTGCCTTATAAGGCTTCCTGGGTTTTTCCGACATTCTCACGGGCATTCATGCAACAACAAGCACACGTAAACTAACCCTGCCTCGCGATTCGCGGAGTCGCGAACACTTCCCCACATCACTCGCCTTTATACCCATCCGTTTACTGTCTATACACTTCCGGTACCGCGTGTTTACGACCTTGTAAAGGAGGTAAGTGAACACTCAGAATTCAAATGAATCCAAAACTCATGCATATCTGACAGCTATCACGGGTGTCGTCTTTGAACGACGTTTCCACCACGCTTGGCCGACGGTCGATACGTCCGTTGGATCTTGGCAGGGCGGATTGGAGGCGATAACGTGGTGAAACTTTGAATTCAATCAAAGGTAAGTCCATGGATACTCGCATAAAGACAAAAACTAACGACTTACTTTCAAGATCAACAATGGACTCTTCACAACTCTTTCAAGGCGGGTAGGGTGTAGTTGGTGACGTCGTAAAGGCCGAAAGCGGGGAACGCACGTACACGAACCTTCAAAAAAGTAAGTAATCATGCCTGGGGTCTCGAAAGACTGAACATACCTTTTTGTTTTGGTCTTTTACAAGTTTCATCCGCTACCAATGTTATCCGACATGACCCACACGTAGATGACGCGTTTAGCGGATGACAATGCGTCGTCTCGAAGCATCGGAGACCCATGGCATGGTGGAAGGTGGCATGGGACCGATTGGCAGAGGACGATACGTCGTCTTGGGGCAGGGCATGGTTCAACAGCAGGAAGGCTTGACGACGAGCTGGAGGACTCGTATCGCCGGACGACGATATGTCGTCTTGGAGCCAGGATGGGTGCAGGACCTGGTGGAACGATTGGAAACGTTGAAGCGAGAGTTTGATATGTCCGACGTCCGTCAACAAACTTCGGCGACGGGTCAGTTCGTGCGATTCACCGTGTCAATCCGAGAGAACGAGGAGACCCCAGTTCCACAGAAAAAACTACGTACGATGATGTCCCTCCGCCAGCAGAGACCACACTTTCATCACTGCGCACCTTCTCTGTCACTTGCACTGTTGCAGCTGGCGCTGAGCGCTGAGCCCTCGAGCTTCAAATTTAGCCAATCATCTGAGGTACGCGAGGATGGCAGGGGTTTTGAGCCGAGTTGGAGTTGAGAACATGAGGAGGTTGGACCTCATGCACATGATCGGCAAAAGCCCTGGTAAGTTGTAACAACCCGATTTTCCACGAAAGAGTTGTTTTATCACCTCCTAGTGCACGGACGAACGCGAATATCCCTCGGCCTCAACCTTGATCGCCTCGAATTTTTGTTTGATGGGACGGGTGCGACTGGCGTTTTGTCCTCATGGCCCTTTGGCTGCGCTTCGGACGTCGTCGAAACCCGGAACGAGCGAGGCACCGAGGTAACGCAACGCATATATTCCTCAGAAAAGCGATGAAATCTCGTATGTATTTCTGCTGTCATAACAGATTGGAATCTCCGAGTCGGTTCATCTGCGGCCCCGCAAATTTCTCATGGATAGGTTGGGAACTACATAATAAGGTCAAACATCTCTATCCTGGTCGCAATCTTCTTCTTCCTGGAAGCGACTTTGCCACCATGAGCGCCGTCGCAAACGATCCTCAGGGTGATGCTACCGACGCCCCCATCCAGGAGCCAGAGAGAAAAAAGAGGCAGTATAAGGATTTTGGCCATGACGACGAGAAAGCAACTCGTGATTCGTTGATTTTATTCAACTTGTTCTATGCGGTTCTGACGCGCGTATAGACGTCAAGGTCGATATGTCCACGGTACGTCTTCAATGTGTTTAATCTTGCTTGGCTCATACGAACGTGCGTCCCTGCAGATCGAACTAAAGGCAGAGGATTTGTACGACAAGGAAAAAGTTGACTTGGAAACTATCGTTATCGACGATGTCTTCAAGCTCTTGCAGTGCACTGCGGAGGGGTTGAACCATGAGGAGGCTCAACGACGACTCGAGCTATTTGGCCCCAACAAACTGGAATCTGAGGAACAGAATCCATTCCTTCAGGTTACTAGTCTTTTAGTTTCTCTAGGCGCACGTTTCTGATTAATTCTGCTCAGTTCTTGAGTTTTATGTGGAACCCCCTGTCATGGGTGATGGAAGCCGCCGCGCTCGTCGCTATCGTACTTTCAAACGGTCC
>NW_001889940.1:60851-63324 GCF_000143565.1 Laccaria bicolor S238N-H82 | reverse complement strand
ACACCATCTTCTGCCATGCTCATATGGAGACTCCCACTACCATCTTCACCGTGCCCAAATTCCGAGCTCATTCACACTAGATGGAGGTGGCAGCAATCCCATCGCCGTTTTCGCCGTGCCTATATATTCAACATTTGGGTATGTCTCCTCTTCCATTCCCTTCTGCGTGATCTTATTTTCATGCAGGCTGAGCGTGCGTTCAAGTTCTGGATCACGGGGGTCTCTACTGCTGGCATTCTGGATCGTAAGGAAGAAGCAAAATTCTCGGAGGACAACTGGGGCGCCAGCACATCGATTCTATCAACAAATTGTCGCGAAGACAATTCGTGCATCGAGGGGATAGGCATTGGCACTGTGAACGAGCGAAACGGGTCGTTTTGGTTTCTCCATGAGCGAGCCTGAAGGGTGGGATGTTGGGTTGTGGGATGTTTGGCTTTCTACGCATTTCAGAGGTTCCTTGAGCTGCTACATTGTAGGTAGACATTGGTACCATTTAATATACTCTTTTACCCTACTAAATATACCATTCTGTGTGAAATCGGGAACAGTTCGAGACTGCTATTTCGTCACTTGGTCACTTTTGAGATCAACTTGACATATGACTTACCCACTTGAGTCTTCACTTGCATCAAGAGGAATCACTTGGCCAAGGCAGCAACCTACTTAGCCAAGTGAGTTTCCTTTGGCCACTTGAGTTCACTTTCGTCACTTGGCCACTTGTCAAAGTGACCTAAGTGACATAAGTGGACATGTAGTTTTCCTGATGCAGCCGGGTGCAGACTCGAGACGTCGATGGCATCGTATATCCCTTGAGATGATTTCTTATTTTCTTTGAGCTTTGCGGTGACTCGGAAGAATGGCCCAAGAAGGAGACAACGTCGCTTAGGGCAGTTCGAGATCCGACAGTCGCGCCTGAAGTGAATGAGCCTTTTTGCTCGTTGTCGGGGCACTTGAGGGGATCGGGATAGCTATTGCCTCAAAATCCAGTGGCCTCAGGCGTCATCACGGACAACCCTCCACCTCCTTCGTAGGCGTTATCCGAAGTCTTTCAAAAGACAGTTGATTGTTGTTAACCAAATAACGGTAGTTTGGCTTTTCCAGTGTGAGCCAAAAAAACATGGTGCGTGCTAGGACGCCATCTGAGAAGTGCGCTAACGTGTGGAAGTTATTCAGGCTCGGCTGAACAAGGAGGTAAAACACAAATTTAAACTACCATTTTACCTAGGCGACATCAAGTTTTTTGAAGGGGCAGCTCCCAGCAGCCCCTGTGATTGATGGCGGCGGCATCTTTCTGCGCTTGACAAGGCAAAATGGCCTCTGGAATAAGATGGCCGAGGATCACGCAACCTATATGTTTCTCCGTAAGTTATGTATATAACAAGTCACACGGGCAGACGCTACCAGCAACCAGAAACATGCATCTCAAATCAATCCTTATCGCTTTCGCCCACTTTCTAGCCACTGCTGCGGTAGGTCCTCCGAGTCCTGGGTATGGAAGAGACCTAATCACCGAGGAACTGCCGTCAATAGATCGAACCGCGTCAAACCGTCTTTACTGCACAGAAAATCTATCACGCAATCATCAACCAACCTCCTTACTTGGTTGACAGGACCTCCACCATCACTTGGACGTAGGCTGTTCATTGGTTTCGAGGTTCTTCTTTATCACTGACTTCGAGTTCGTAGGCAAAGCGCGAGCATTTCCGATACAGCTACATCGTCGATCCCAACTTCTACGCTCTCAAGCACGAGCATTTCCGATACAGCTACATCGTCGGCCCCAACTTTTACGCTCTCAAGCACTGCGTCGACCTGAAAAGATGGACAATTGAACAAAAGAGAATGATTAGAAGCAGAATCACTTTCCGTAGAGGTCATCGCCCAGGTTGTGTACAATGAGATGTTCGATTAGGGCGAAGGGGCGTTCGAGAGTGTTGTCAGTGAAATGGGTCAACTAAAAGGGACGTCAGAACAAGTCTATGCATGCAGAACAACCTTGACGTACCAATGACGTGTATGTCTCTGTAGCCCAATCTCGTACCAAGAACTCTGGATTCTCCTCAATCTGCAGATAATGCTTGTCCAGCATGCTCAGCTTTAACTTCAAACCCAAGCAAGGAAGAGTACACGAAGACCTCGCATACTCCATAGGCAGGTCCAAAAAGATGACCCGGTTCATATCCTGATCTCGTGAACGATATGCTTCAGCGTCATATGTCTTTCCATGAACTACCCCCAGCGATCATCGGCCCTTACTCGCAACAAAAGGAGAACGAGAAACGTACCTTTTCCTCCTTCATCCGCTTATTCCCCCTCCTCTTACAGTATGTACTCGCAACATCCCTAACAAGTAGAAGATCTCGTCGAGTATCTCAACCCTATCGAACTCGGCACACCACACCTGGATGATATGGGTCAGTCTCTGAAGAAACATACCCTCAATCCGCCTGTCCAGCTCGGTAACCCAGTGTCC
>NW_001889940.1:37565-57888 GCF_000143565.1 Laccaria bicolor S238N-H82 | reverse complement strand
CTATGGACGGCAGGTGTTTCGTTTTTATGAACTGGGATAGAATGTAATGGTCATGTACATTTTGATTACTCACCTTACATCGAGTCTTCACGTAGTACGTGAAGACTCGATACTACATGAAGACTCGATGTTCAAATCTAATGCGTGAACGCCGTCAGAAGGGTACGGAATTGCGAGAAACAGACGTATACACTATAGACGGTGGGCGTTTCGCATTTACGAGCTGGGATAGGATTGTGAGGAATAAGGCGAGTACTTATGTTACTTTGTTCATCCTACGCAATACCGATCACATGCTATACATGGATATCTCACTGCCTTCTAGACACGGAAAGCTTCCATTATCTGGGTCTCTGCTCTCAAGAGCCCAAAACATCAGGAAAAGAGGGCACAATTTCTCTAAAAACAACAAGCATAAGAATATACCTTTGAACTCGAAAAATACGAGCATGTACTGACCTTCTTCAATCAGCTTTACAAGTGCTTGAACCCCATAAAGCAAGAGAATGTGCATATGATGTTGGGTGGGGAAACTATAGCTAAGTTTACGAGAAGGGAGAACAGTGCTCTGTATGAACTCTGTATTGTCGAAGGGTCAGCCGCGGCGCTCGTTATGAAGAACTAGAGGTTGTACCTAAATATGCCCCCATAGCCCAGCGGAAAGTATAGACAAGTCAATAAGCAAGTCAAAACAAGGTAAGTAATCAATAGGCTCAGAGTTCGATCCCCGCTAATAACAACTGTTCCATAATAATAAGACAACTAACTAGTAAGAAACGCACACATTACAATTGAGCTAGGAGCTCACTACAAATTTTCGATTCATTTACAATTATCTGGTACCTTATAATTTGTCCCTATGTATTATAGTACATTTCTCCTTGATTATAATTGGATTACAATTCGTTCCTGTGATTACCTGCCTTACCTGCCTTATAAGGCTTCCTGGGTTTTTCCGACATTCTCACGGGCATTCATGCAACAACAAGCACACGTAAACTAACCCTGCCTCGCGATTCGCGGAGTCGCGAACACTTCCCCACATCACTCGCCTTTATACCCATCCGTTTACTGTCTATACACTTCCGGTACCGCGTGTTTACGACCTTGTAAAGGAGGTAAGTGAACACTCAGAATTCAAATGAATCCAAAACTCATGCATATCTGACAGCTATCACGGGTGTCGTCTTTGAACGACGTTTCCACCACGCTTGGCCGACGGTCGATACGTCCGTTGGATCTTGGCAGGGCGGATTGGAGGCGATAACGTGGTGAAACTTTGAATTCAATCAAAGGTAAGTCCATGGATACTCGCATAAAGACAAAAACTAACGACTTACTTTCAAGATCAACAATGGACTCTTCACAACTCTTTCAAGGCGGGTAGGGTGTAGTTGGTGACGTCGTAAAGGCCGAAAGCGGGGAACGCACGTACACGAACCTTCAAAAAAGTAAGTAATCATGCCTGGGGTCTCGAAAGACTGAACATACCTTTTTGTTTTGGTCTTTTACAAGTTTCATCCGCTACCAATGTTATCCGACATGACCCACACGTAGATGACGCGTTTAGCGGATGACAATGCGTCGTCTCGAAGCATCGGAGACCCATGGCATGGTGGAAGGTGGCATGGGACCGATTGGCAGAGGACGATACGTCGTCTTGGGGCAGGGCATGGTTCAACAGCAGGAAGGCTTGACGACGAGCTGGAGGACTCGTATCGCCGGACGACGATATGTCGTCTTGGAGCCAGGATGGGTGCAGGACCTGGTGGAACGATTGGAAACGTTGAAGCGAGAGTTTGATATGTCCGACGTCCGTCAACAAACTTCGGCGACGGGTCAGTTCGTGCGATTCACCGTGTCAATCCGAGAGAACGAGGAGACCCCAGTTCCACAGAAAAAACTACGTACGATGATGTCCCTCCGCCAGCAGAGACCACACTTTCATCACTGCGCACCTTCTCTGTCACTTGCACTGTTGCAGCTGGCGCTGAGCGCTGAGCCCTCGAGCTTCAAATTTAGCCAATCATCTGAGGTACGCGAGGATGGCAGGGGTTTTGAGCCGAGTTGGAGTTGAGAACATGAGGAGGTTGGACCTCATGCACATGATCGGCAAAAGCCCTGGTAAGTTGTAACAACCCGATTTTCCACGAAAGAGTTGTTTTATCACCTCCTAGTGCACGGACGAACGCGAATATCCCTCGGCCTCAACCTTGATCGCCTCGAATTTTTGTTTGATGGGACGGGTGCGACTGGCGTTTTGTCCTCATGGCCCTTTGGCTGCGCTTCGGACGTCGTCGAAACCCGGAACGAGCGAGGCACCGAGGTAACGCAACGCATATATTCCTCAGAAAAGCGATGAAATCTCGTATGTATTTCTGCTGTCATAACAGATTGGAATCTCCGAGTCGGTTCATCTGCGGCCCCGCAAATTTCTCATGGATAGGTTGGGAACTACATAATAAGGTCAAACATCTCTATCCTGGTCGCAATCTTCTTCTTCCTGGAAGCGACTTTGCCACCATGAGCGCCGTCGCAAACGATCCTCAGGGTGATGCTACCGACGCCCCCATCCAGGAGCCAGAGAGAAAAAAGAGGCAGTATAAGGATTTTGGCCATGACGACGAGAAAGCAACTCGTGATTCGTTGATTTTATTCAACTTGTTCTATGCGGTTCTGACGCGCGTATAGACGTCAAGGTCGATATGTCCACGGTACGTCTTCAATGTGTTTAATCTTGCTTGGCTCATACGAACGTGCGTCCCTGCAGATCGAACTAAAGGCAGAGGATTTGTACGACAAGGAAAAAGTTGACTTGGAAACTATCGTTATCGACGATGTCTTCAAGCTCTTGCAGTGCACTGCGGAGGGGTTGAACCATGAGGAGGCTCAACGACGACTCGAGCTATTTGGCCCCAACAAACTGGAATCTGAGGAACAGAATCCATTCCTTCAGGTTACTAGTCTTTTAGTTTCTCTAGGCGCACGTTTCTGATTAATTCTGCTCAGTTCTTGAGTTTTATGTGGAACCCCCTGTCATGGGTGATGGAAGCCGCCGCGCTCGTCGCTATCGTACTTTCAAACGGTCAGGCCAAACCCCCTGACTGGCCTGATTTTGTCGGTATTGTTCTCTTCCTATCCATCAACTCTGCCATTGGTTTCTACGAAGAACGTAACGCTGGAAATGCCGTCAAGGCTCTTATGGACTCCTTGGCACCTAAAGCCAAGGTTAGACGCGACGGCCAATGGTCAGAAATCGAATCGTCCATTCTCGTCCCTGGGGATATGGTGTCATTCAAAATCGGTGATATCGTCCCAGCCGATTGTCGTCTGACGGAGGCCATCAATGTTTCTATTGATCAGGCCGCTTTGACGGGTGAGTCACTGCCTCAGTCCAAGAAAACGGGCGACCAGTGCTTTTCGTGAGTCTATAATGTTTTCGGAGCACATTGTTCAGCGTCTGACGTCTTTTTTTTCAGGGGATCCACGTGCAAGCAGGGTGAAGCTGAGGGAGTGGTTATCTCCACTGGCCCCAACACCTTCTTTGGTCGTGCTGCCTCGCTCGTAGGCCAGGATGATGACACCACTGGTCACTTGCAGAAGATTTTGGCTCAAATTGGATCTTTCTGTCTTGTCACCATTGGTGTCTTCGTCATTGCGGAAATCATTGTCTTGTACGCTGGCTTCAGGTACAGGTACCGCGATGGTCTCGACAACATCCTCGTTCTTCTCATCGGTGGTATCCCCATTGCCATGCCCACCGTCCTCTCAGTCACCCTCGCCGTCGGTGCTCAGCAATTAGCCAAGTACAAGGCCATTGTTACACGCATCACCGCCATTGAAGAGTTGGCCGGTGTTACTATCCTGTGCTCTGATAAGACCGGAACTTTGACCACCAACAAGCTCACCATCGACCGCAACACTATACAGACATACGGCCCCTTCTCTGCGGAGGATGTTATACTCCTTTCCGCTTACGCCTCGCGTGTGGAGAATCAGGACGCCATTGACACATCCGTCGTTCAAGCGCTCGGAGATACAGCCCGTGCTCGTGCCGGAATCAAACTGCTCGACTTCAAGCCGTTCAACCCCGTCGACAAGCGTACCGAGATCACATACCGTGAAGAGTCGACAGGCAAACTTAAGCGTGTCACCAAGGGTATGACGGCCATCATCATCGAACTTTGCACGCGCAACAAGACCGAGGAGCTGGAGGAGAGGTTGGAGAAGGACGTAGAAGACTTTGCTATCCGCGGTCTCCGTGCCCTGGCCGTCGCTTACGAGGAATTGGACGGTGATGATCATGAGGCTGAGGGTAACGGGTTTGAGCTGATTGGTCTCCTGGCTATCTTTGATCCTCCCCGTGGTGATACTAAGCAAACCATTGATGATGCACTGGCTCTTGGTGTTCGCGTCAAAATGGTCACTGGTGATCAACTTGCTATCGCCAAAGAAACCGGCCGCCGTCTTGGGTTGGGAGACCACATGTACCCTGCGAAGGTGTTGAAGGACGGCCCAGCCCCCGGAAGCAAGTTCAACAACCTTGATGAGATGATTGTGGATGCTGATGGGTTCGCTGGTGTGTTCCCTGAGCACAAGTACGAAATTGTCAAGCGGTTACAAGGGCTTGGGCATTTGTGCGCGATGACGGGTGATGGTGCCAACGACGCCCCTGCTCTGTCTCGTGCCAATGTCGGTATCGCTGTGGAAGGTGCAACGGACGCTGCTCGTGGTGCTGCTGATATCGTGCTCACTGAACCGGGTCTTTCCACCATCGTCCACGCCATCCGCCAATCCCGTATTATCTTCCAACGTATGAGGAACTACTCGATCTACGCGTGCGCCGTCACCATCCGTATCGTTGTGTGTTTCGCCATCCTGTCATTTGTGTACAAGTTCAACTTCCCGCCGTTTATGATTCTGATCATTGCACTCCTCAATGATGGGACTATCATGACACTTTCGGTTGATCGTGTGCTTCCTTCTCTGACGCCGGATAGTTGGGATTTGGTTGAGATTTTCTCGTACGCTTTTGCTTATGGTATTTACCTCACTGCGTCCACGTAAGTTCGTCATACCCAACTTATCAATTTCACGGCTGACATTTTCGAACACTAGCATTGCCCTCGTCTGCATCATCATCGAGACCAACTTCTTCCAAGACAAGTTCGGCGTCTCCCTCGACACCGCACCTCCTATCTCGCACAACGACCCCAAGCTGCACATGATTGTCTACCTTCAAGTTGCTATCATCTCACAAGCCCTCATCTTCGTCACCCGTTCGCACGGTTTCTTCTTCATGGAGCGGCCCTCTACAGCACTCAAGGGCGCGTTCTGCTTTGCCCAATTCATCTCGTCCATCATTGCTGCGTACGGTGACATGGGCTTCACTAAGATCAAGGCTATCTCTGGTGGTTGGATCGGCATTGTTTGGATCTGGGTGGGTATCTTTTCTCCAGTCACGCGTTAACCTTATCCTGACATATCGTATATATAGAACATCATCTGGTTCATCCCTCTGGACTGGGTTAAATTTGGAATGAAAGCCACTGTTATCAAGGCTATCCGCAAGCGTCGTGAGCGCATTGCCCAAGAAGTGGCTGCCACCGGCGTCCCACTCACCCGCACCCAATCGCGCGCCGCGTCCATCCACGAATCGCTCTACTCGAATCGTGTGTCGTTCATCAAGCGTGCGGCACGTAAAGTGGGCTTTGGCGGAAAGATCTCGGCGAAGCCTGAGGAGCTGCACCGATTCAGCTCTATTCAAGCCCAGAGAGTTGGCCAGACGCTCGCGAGGAATCCGAGTAGGATTGGTGGGACGGCCCCTGTATAGTTTTCCTTCTTTTGACGAGCATAATAATCCCTATAGACGGAAGAATCGAATCCAATTGCTTATAAACCATGGGAAAAAAAACCGAAAAATACAGTCACCCACCATACCGAACATAATTCAGGCAACTACGGGACAAGGGCGGAGGGACCGAAGGGATCTTGGAGCATGGCGACCCTTCGACAGAACTGCGAATGAGAGCTGGAGAAATTTGAATGGCTCAGGACTAGCTTATGGACTCAGGGAATAGAGTACAAAATGAACAAATTAGTGAAGAGAACTGAGAAGAAGTGAACGTGGTTTTAGGCGGGGAAGCTCAGCTTCCTATTCCTCCCCAGATTCATGCGCGTTTTCCCCGCTGAGATTCACACCTTTCTAATCCTTCGTTCCACCTTCTTCGTTGCCTCTTCCTGACCATAACTTACAGCCCGCTTCCCATTCCCGCCCTTTGACTGAACGCAAGCAAAGTTAACCACCCGGACATTCTCCGCTAAACAGAGGAGATTACAGAGGGAAATACCGTGACTCAGTTCATCTCCCTTTAAGCCCATAAGTTCCTTTGAAGGGTGTTCCTTCCTTCCTTCTTTTTGCCCTGCGTTGACGGAGTCCATTTCTCGTATCACCACTTAATTTTCTACCTCCCTCGCATTCTACCCCTCCCGCCATTTATTCCATTCTTTTTTTACACCTTTCATTCAGAGCCGACTCGTCTCCCGACGGGTTTCCGTTTGTTTTGCTCCGACCGACTCCACAGCGCATTATCCTTTGCTTTTCTTTCTTTCTTTCTTCCCTTCCCTTCATAACGCTTTCCTCTTCCTAATTAACGCTGTTCCTACGCGCCCCCAACACAGTGACAGTGCCTGGGTTTAATTACCCTCCCGTTTCGAAAACGTCTGGTTCCTCCCTCACCCAGGTGCCATTGGTGTGGTCCTCCCGCTTTGCTTCCTTCCGTTAAAAGAGTGGTGCGGTCATCGCGCATCCATTGTGTCATCATTCCCTTTTCTGAGGTTCTTCTCCATGTTTCTTTTTGTCCCTTTTGATCGATATACTCAAGCTTCTGTTGAATGAGCGCATAACCTTCCGACACTCTCCAGCAGTGTGCTATCGAGCCAGGTTGAACGAGGAAAACAGCGGAGAGTCATGGATTCACCCAGAAGCTGAAAACTCTCCCAGCGTACATTCACATGTCCATACGGTCCTGGAACGTGAAGAGAAATAGAGGTTGCAAAAAAGCTGATATAAAGATGGAAGGCATACAATCAAAAATGCATGGCCATACTACAAGTTTTTTGTCATAATAGGACTCATTACCATGCCCTTTAATCCCTGGGTCCGCCTCTTCCAACACCAGCGAATTGGGGCCTGAAGTTATCAGGGGCACCACCCTCCTTCTTACGATAGCCATCGAGGCTGCCATGGGGAGCACGGTAGGCATCCTCTCCTCCTCCAGGGCGAACAGTGGCGGGGCGTGGGGGACGTGCAGCCTTTTTGTGAGTAGCGGGCACAATTTCGGCAGGGAGGTGGAGCCTGGAGCCGTTGGCGTTAGAAGGGCAAGTCATTGCAAAGAGAAAACGCACCATTCACGGAGATACTCCACAACCTCAGGGGTAAGAACATAGTAGTACTGCCACGAGAATTGGGTCTTGACGTAACCCCGGGAGGTCAAACTCTGTAGAGCCTTGACGACCTGGAGATTGGGTACATCGAGCTCTTCGTGCTTCGGTGCGTTGAAGTCTTTTTTTTCGCAACTAGGACACCCTCTATATTCCCAACGAGGTTTTAGAAGGCGGAAAGGCATTGAAAGATCAAGACGCACCCTTGAAGAGGTTCTCGTAGATGACGCGCCTATTCTATTTCGACATGATCATGCTGGGTAGGGCTGCGCACCGTCCGTTTGACGGGGACGGCCGTAAATTTGCACTTCGAAAGCCACAACGGGAAGGGACGGATAAAAAACGGCCGCAAACGGGTTGGACGGCCGTTTTACCCACCTGTCAATGTAATTCATTTTTTTCATTCTTTTTCGGTACCTGGAAGACATAAAAAGAAATGTTGTGCACAAATAACAAAGATTTGCACCTTCAAACGGCAGATTGCAAGCACGAAGTGTGAACAGACATTTCGCGGGATTGCAATTTTGATGAGTCAGCACCATTTTGCCTGTCTCTGATTATTTTTGAGCTGCATTTGAACCACATGTAGCATGGATAGAGCTTTACAAAATTTAAATATTAAAGACTTAAGAACATAGTCAAAAGATTGTACAGCTAAGTGCGAGTAAATAACAGAATGTGACCATGACCCGTCTGACGGCCGTTACAGTCGTCAACTGACGGATGAAAACGGGTGTTCTGCAGGCCCAAACGGAGACGGGAAATTGCCCGTCAGTCCCGTCTGTCGACCCGTCTATGACGGGGACGGTGCGCAGCCCTAATGCTGGGCAGGTGGGTTTATTGAGGCAGAAGCTGAAGCCATATCATCAAATTCAACGCCATTCCCAACGAGAGTGTTGAAGGACGTACTGCGAAGCTTGCATCGCACTTGTTTCCGGCTGTGAAAAGGATGGTCAGATATCATCCAAACGGAAAATGGCCAATCCAGCCCACCGCACCCCGCAAAACGGCGTAAAATGAGCGTTCATGGGTTCTAAGGGGCGATTGGCAAAGAATTAGCTACTTACATGGTGGATTTTGAGGATGGCCTTGGAGGATTCTTGACTGACGTTGACGACGATGGGCAGAAATCGGAAAGTTAGTGTACACTAACTCACAATAAAGAATGTCACATGATTTCTTTTACAGAGTTGGCACCATAACACAAGAACCAAACATTTTGAGAACTATGCTGTGGTGTATGAAACATAGCCAAGATGGTGTAGATTGTACATACCAAGTCTGGGGATGAACAATTGAAAACTCAGGATAAGGCAGGGAATTGACTGTGACAAGTGCCAAAAATGGGATGTAACAAAGTGGGAAATTCTGAATGACTGCAATCTACTGAAAGCAATTCACAACTTGAGGAAGAGATATTTTGAACACTGGGTCTCCCTGCTATTGTTATGAGCTTCATAAGGTTTCTGGGCCAGAAATTTTATATCCTCCTCTAAAAGGTAGATTTGAACTTGTTTTCCATTTTATGTATTTTTCACTCAATATATTTGTTGGATTGAGGTAAAATGACTCCCAATCAATGTTTGTAGTGTGTATAATACAAAATGTAGGTAGAAATGTCAAAATGAACATTGCATGATGTCTGTAGAAGCTAATTTTCAGAGTTTTTCTGGAAGTAAATAGTGTTTGGAAGTCCGGTCTTGTGACTGGAAAAAGACCGTAACCAGACCGGACCAAGACCGCAAAAGACCGGACCTGCGGTTATGGTCTTTTATTTTTGGGATGTAAAGACCGCAAAAAAACCGGTTAACGTGAACCGGTCTTCACCGGTTTGGACCGGTCTTTTGTAGCCCCTTGAATACCCTTTAAAACGCACCCAAGAACGTACGATTTGGTAAAAAAACGAGAGAGATATGAATTAAAATGTAAATTACTTTTGGGAATAATAGATGTACCAGACTTATTTTATAGAAGCACCAATTCCTAACGGAACTTGACGTTCTTGGGCTCGTTTTGAAGCTAATAGAGATGTTAATAAATTTACCGATTTATAATTTTAAAATATTAGCCTAAAGACCGGTCATAAACCGGTTAAAACCGATGCAGACCGAAGCCGGTCTATAGACCGCAAAAAGACCGCAGACCGCAGTTTTTTGCGGTCCGGTCTGGTCTTTTGACTTCTGGGGAAAAGGCAGACCGGTTACGGTTACGGTTACGGTTAATGCCCCTGGGTATCAAAAAACCGGACCGAACCGGACTTTCAAACACTAGAAGTAAACAAGTATCTACAACATTGGTCTTTCTTTTCTGAAAGAAGAAAAAATGCTACCATCCTTTTGAATTGATCCATGGAGGCTAAGGATGTCTTTTAAACAATGCCTGAGATATAGCATCATAGCAAATAAATTTGCACTAGGTATAACTTGAAAAGTCCACAATAAAAGTACATTTTGCATAGAGCAAGAAAGGTGTGGTGTCTCAGATCCTTGTATAAATAGGACTTCTGTTTATTTCTTTGGGATAGTGTTACTAGGCATGAGAAGTGCCTTGTGAAATATTTTTACTCCCAATTCACTAAGAAAAATGTCAAGGATTGATCCAGGATGATTGCTCTATGCATAATGTACTTTTATTGTGGACTTTTCAAGTTATACCCAGTGCAAATTTATTTGCTATGATGCTATATCTCAGGCATTGTTTAAAAGACATCCTTAGTCTCCATGGATCAATTCAAAAGGATGGTAGCATTTTTTCTTCTTTCAGAAAAGAAGGACCAATGTTGTAGATACTTGTTTACTTCCAGAAAAACTCTGAAAATTAGCTTCTACAGACATCATGCAATGTTCATTTTGACATTTCTACCTACATTTTGTATTATACACACTACAAACATTGATTGGGAGTCATTTTACCTCAATCCAACAAATATATTGAGTGAAAAATACACAAAATGGAAAACAAGTTCAAATCTACCTTTTAGAGGAGGATATAAAATTTCTGGCCCAGAAACCTTATGAAGCTCATAACAATAGCAGGGAGACCCAGTGTTCAAAATATCTCTTCCTCAAGTTGTGAATTGCTTTCAGTAGATTGCAGTCATTCAGAATTTCCCACTTTGTTACATCCCATTTTTGGCACTTGTCACAGTCAATTCCCTGCCTTATCCTGAGTTTTCAATTGTTCATCCCCAGACTTGGTATGTACAATCTACACCATCTTGGCTATGTTTCATACACCACAGCATAGTTCTCAAAATGTTTGGTTCTTGTGTTATGGTGCCAACTCTGTAAAAGAAATCATGTGACATTCTTTATTGTGAGTTAGTGTAAGTTTGCAATTGTTTGCCAATCAACACGAGTTGCTTTCGACCCCACAAGTGAGCCAGGAGCTTGGGTACATGGGCCTGGTTCTGTAAACGTTGGAATGAGTGACTTCAACGCTCTTCAATGCAGGCGCCTTTCGGGGATTTGCGACTGGACACACCACCTTTGAACCGAACATTGGAAGTATGTCATATGTAATAATATGTAGATGTCCCAATTCCGATTAGTCCTATTCCACGTCTCAATTCTGCACTCCAAGGCTCCAGCTGAATCTCGATACCGCGACACCAAAGTAAATACTAAAAATGAGTACAAATTTTCAGGCACAATCTCAGAGGCACCCAAAAATTAATCCACCACTCTGGGCTCGTCATCTGTCACGGTGTTATGGAAGATAAGAGTCGGAAGCTTGTCAGGCTGCCCACATTCTTCTTCGAAAGGAAGATAATATGCCTCTCAAAGATTAAGAATCAGGCAGCAGCCTAAAACTCTCAAGAATAATTGGGGTAAGCCGTTGGCGACTGGCATGTAATAATGCTGTGAAAAGATGAGCAGGAAGAATATCTAAATGTCTGATGCCTTACCGTTGGTCGAGCCCACCCCATGATACTGAAGATCCCTACGAAAAAAGCGCTATTTCAAGGGTTGAGCATGACGCACGCATTGAAATGTTTCTTACATCATGGGAAACAGAATACTGTCACGCAGCAGGATTGAATGTAAAGGAAATCTGTTTAATGAGGGGAGTGATCTTGTTTCCTTGAAGTAGCTTAAGCCAGCTTGTAATCCCATCAGCAGGATTAGCAGCTCAAGCACAAATATTGGCGTCCACGATATTAAATACCAGCTTGGAGAAAATACTAGGCATACGGGGATGTTTCCTTGAGAAAAAGGAAGACCCAAGGAAGAAGGGGGAGGGAGGCCTGAGGGAGGATGATCTGGAGGACCGCCTGAAGGAGGAGGACCTGGAGGACCACCTGAAGGAGGAGGGCCTGGAGGACATGGAGAGGAAGGGCCCGAGGAAGTAGGAGCATTAGATCCACCATGAGCTGGATAAAATGAGGATAAGTAATCAATATGACTTATTTCATAAAAAAAATTACAGGGGAGGTCACACAAGTAAAGCGTGTCGGTCACCACCATCGAGATTATTTCAAGGGCAAATAGGATAGACATCCAAATTGTTACCTTTCTTGAATTCTTGTACAGGCAACAGATTCGATATAGCATAATGGCTGGGTTGGTCATTGACTCAAGTCAGTCAGTGATAATGGTAGTATGCCTGCTACGAACCTTGCATCAACCAAATCACAACATGGGATCCCCATCCTTGAACCTTTGACGCAATATTACCTGCAGGTTATCAGCCCGTTGGCGTTATTCTTGAGAGTGGTATTCACGTACATCTAAGCAATTGTATGAGTTGAAGCTAATTGTCATGCAGAGGAAGAAGTCTAGACTCACTGCTGAGACACATTCTTTGCAAGGAAAACAGGAAGTGGTAAGTATTGAAGTTAAACATTAAGGGGTAGAGTAAATTTCGAAGTCACGTCCTGGGGGGAAAATTGAAGTATCAAAACTTGAACGAAACAATTAGCTTAACAGCTCTAAGTTGAGAAATGATATTCCCCACCTCTCGCCAAGTATCTAACAACGCCTTTGAGCAAAACATAATTATAATAATGGAAATGTCAGAATTTTCGCGTACAAGGGAATGGCTTTGCCTAAGTATCAATTCTGAAAACACGACCGTTCATGAAATCAATACCCAAAGCTCAGGTACGAAAAATGTACAATTATGAAGAAGACATTCACAGCAGACCATTTTTTCTTCTGTGAACACAATCAATAGCAGGTCTCACCCCCGCATTTAACCATACCCAGATGAGCTCGACCTAGTAGTGACAAGGTAAGAGAAGGTCAGGCGCCAGTAGCAAGTAAACCTCACCTCTATGTCCAATGTTATGACTAGAATACCCAACTGTTAGCGTTCGTTTGAGAAGGAATTCCTAAAGAACTGACCGTGGTCATAAAGAACTGCAGCCATGATCACGACTGATTCGGAAAAGCTATTAGCAATGGAAGCAACATGTTGCTTGATGAATGTAAGTACCTTGGAAGTATGTGTGGCACTGTGCCTGTTGGGTAAGGCTGGCGAAGCTGGATCCAAGCATTCCATCCATATGGATGTAAGAGGGAGAAGGAAAGTGATAATGACCACTCTCAACGTGGACGTTTTGAATGCCCACAAACAAATGCTCACTGTGACAGACCTCGATTTCCATCAATACATACTTAGGGTCATCCGAGTCAAATTTCAATGGGGAGAAGATTTTCGGGTAGTGCCACAGATCCTCAAGGTTTTTAGACCCTTATCTGGCTCTTACAAGGGGTGGGAAAAAAGATTATTGTGCCGACCTCCTGACTCCTACTCTCCAGCGACTACTTGGCGACTACTCCACCAGAGTGAAGTTACCAGATGATACTTCATCTCATAAATAACATCCACATGTTTCTTAAGGCGATTCCACACAGATTGAAAACTGTATCAAGTCAGACGAGAATCGAATATTTGACTTGCGAAGTCAGGCACAGGATCAAGGGATCTCCCTGCAACTCCCTGCAACTCCCCACTCGTGATTTGAACAAGAAAATTGATTTCAAACCTAGACACAAAAACAGTGACTTCCTGAATCAATATAAAGATTCAGGTCGCTTTACTTTTCATGTGGGAAATCCTCCTCCATAGTGACACTGCCTACTAATTCTACATGATCTACGTCCTCTTCATTCAGTTTACAAGTAGATTTGACATGGACGAGTGTCACGACTGATGTTTGACATGACGGGGCTGGTCTCGTTGTCTTTCGAAGTGAAGTTGTCAGTGACGACACGTCAGCAGTCGTCACTGGCAGTAGAAACAAAAGTCGGGTCAAGTCATCCACCGACCATTGACCACCGACCATTGAGTAGCTGTTGCAGTCGATCTCATGCGCCGGGGCTGGCCTTTCAAGTTTCAAGGGTCGTTCTGCAAAGATCGTGATCAGGCAACACCACAGTGGGAGTCGCTGAACATCAAGCTGAAAAATTGGTTATTGTCAAAATGTCAGGGTGCTCAGCGCTCAGCCTCAGCAGGCCTCAGAGGCCCTAATTCCATATAAAAATAGATCTGAATTGATACTCACCATGGTAATTTGGTAAAGGTTCAAGAGTGGACAAACTTGGACCTACATGAAGGAAGGTGCAGATGGAATTTCCAAATTCTCTGCGATAATCATCGGATTTGTAACTCTCCGTTCAGATGCTACTACGTATCTGCGAACGCACGTCAACAAACCACAGGTGTTTACAGGACTGATAATTACACACAGAATGAATCCTTCTGCAAAATATCAATTCTATAAATTTAATTTTCTTCCAAGTTCAATATTCAGAAGCAGACGACATACAATGCAAGTACGATGGTGAAAAGAATTTTCACAATGGACTTAGCAATAAATTCAGATGCCGTACCAGATAACCTTATATCCTCGGACACATCGGTAAGATCAGTGTTTGGCCAAGATGAATTGACGATTGTGGCAACTGACGTCGCAAATAGTTCCATATGAGGGAGATCAACTGTCATCACCCTCATCATAGGAGTTGCCTATGGGAGACTAGCAAATAGTGAGTAAACGAGTGATTTATGAAGTTTATGAAGAATTTTACAGTGATCATATAGAGCCACCACTGCTGCAACTGCCACTGAGAAGCTTTCAGTGGAATATGGGTGATAACGGTTCACTTATGTTTGAAGTACTTACATTGCACACTGGGTACCATACACAAGATGTGCTCCCCAGAGTGGATAGTTGGGGAAGAATGGTAGTGATCGCTTTACAACCTGCTAGATATTTAGGCACGACAGTGCCCCAAAGGCCCCTGTGATTAGTGTTTGAAAGTCCGGTTTGGTCCGGTTTTTTTATACCCAGGGGCATTAACCGTAACCGTAACCGGTCTGCCTTTTCCCCAGAAGTCAAAAGACCAGACCGGACCGCAAAAAACCGCGGTCTGCGGTCTTTTTGCAGTCTATAGACTGGTTTCGGTCTGCATCGGTTTTAACCGGTTTATGACCGGTCTTTAGGCTAATATTTTAAAATTATGAATCGGTAAATTTATTAACATCGCTATTAGCTTCAAAACGAGCCCAAGAACGTCAAGTTCCGTTAGGAATTGTTACTTCTATAAAATAAGTCTGGTACATCTATTATTCCCAAAAGTAAATTACATTTTAATTCATATCTCTCTCGTTTTTTTACCAAATCGTACGTTCTTGGGTGCGTTTTAAAGGGTATTTAAGGGGCTACAAAAAACCGGTCCAAACCGGTCAAGACCGGTTCACGTTAACCGGTTTTTTTGCGGTCTTTACATTTCAAAAATAAAAGACCGTAACCGCAGGTCCGGTCTTTTGCGGTCTTGGTCCGGTCTGGTTACGGTCTTTTTCCAGTCACGAGACCGGACTTCCAAACACTAGGAGGTACTGAGAACCGGGGGTAGCGAGATAGGCTGGGTAGGTTTGAAAAACAGTATCTTTGATGATGGGTGTACCGGAATTTGCATCGTGAGTAGTTGACAAAGGGTAAAATGGGCAAGAGGCATTGCAAATGAGTGAGAGGAGTACTGGGTGTATATTGAGGGTGTTCATAGCTGAGCATGGCTGCGGATGCCTTTCACTATCCGAACCCAACGTGTTGCGTCTCATTGATTAGCGCTCTCACATGACTCAAACGTGGGAATAAAGGGCATCAATTTTTTACTACGGTTTGATGGGCGCGATTGAATGCAGACTAGCCCATAGGCATATTCAAGTTGGGTCATTCCACAAGCTGTTCTTCAGTATATCATGAGTATGTTTATAAGCTGGAGAGTAGAAGACGTTTCAGGAGGATTGTTGAAGGATTAGGGCAGGGAATCAGGCAGCATTCTTCAGTTGTGTTTGTAAATATTATCTCTTGAATGCCTTGGCCTTTTGCTTTGTGAACATCCATGTGTCAGTGCCTGCAACGGGAACTCTTTCATTAGAGATTGCCTTTGACTCTTCGATGTCCATTGCCAAGAGTACTCTCTTGTTTTATCTCTGCATCGCCCTGCTAATGAGTTCTTAGTAGGGATTGTCACAGGTCAGGTGACCCGCAAGGGTTGCAGTCACGGGTATAGGTGGGTAAGGGTACGGGTATGCCTCAGCCAAACCCTGACATACCCATACCCTTGAAGTGGGTTCAACGGGTTTGTACTGCACAGCATGCACTGGCTCCACATTCCATGCTGTAATGATTATGTGTTCCGCACTGTAACAATTATGCGTTCCACACTGTAATGATTATGTGTTCCACACTGTAACAATTATGCGTTCCATGCTTAAACAATCATGTGCTCCGCTTAAACAATTATGTAGATTATCATATATACTCAGAGCTCAGTAATAATAAAAAAAGACGACCTTCACCCATCTTACTTCGCACACCATGCAAGAGTCAGCCTCTGATTCCACTCCCTTCCCAGGTCGCAAGCGTGTTGCTAGTAATTGCCTCCTCAATAACGCTGATCCATTATTGAGGAATAAAAAGGCCCATGCAGACGCCAAAGCCAGTCAGTTACTCACTGCCTTTTTTTCATCTATGTTTCCTAATATATTGGTTTAGATGCTGATGCCGTTTCTACTGGTCCGCCCACGCCACTCATGACTGCTGCGAAAGCGACCAAGCCTGCTGCAAAAAGAGCAGGAAATCCCCCCCAACCTCCTGCCATTCAACAAACAACAAGCTCCAAGAACTTAGCATCTTCTCAAGCATCAGTTGACGTTGAAGATGAGGATGAACGGACCTCCTCCATCCAACCAATCAATCCCCGCTATGTTCTTGAGAAGGCAGATGGTAGCGACGATGATGTGGATGACGAGATACCAGATCTGGTCGAAGCCAATGACTCCGACGATGATGATGATGATGTAGAGGAGGCTGAGGAGGGTGCAGAGGCTGAATTAAGTAAGTTGGGTTTTGCACGTCCTGTCTCCCAACCTGATTAATGATAGAACAGCTTCTAAACGAATGGAACTCACATATCTATGCATTCTTTGACCCCATTCCTGCAATCGAGTATGTTGATGGTCGTCGCACACATGTCTTCAGATGTAACATGAAGACCTGCACTCGCAAGGGTACGCATGGCCGATTTGTCCACCGATTCCTCGATAGTAAAGATGCAAAGTTGACAAGCAAGCTTTGGAGGCATGCAAAAGGTTGTTGGGGTGACGGCACTGTCGAGTCATCCAAAGGGGTGAATGTTGAAGCTGCACGGGAGATTACTGGTAGAGGAAAGTTATGTGATGGACCACTTACCACAGCGTTCGAGAGAATTGGTAAAGGGAAGATGACATTTAGTCATCATAAACATACTACGACCAAATTGATAACCTTCAGAAAGAAACAAACTCACTGATAGCCTATTACTTCATAGAGCCGAAATCGTCCGCTGGGTCGCGGAAAGCAATTGCCCATTCCAGATTGTCAACGATCATGGATTTCAGACCCTGATGAAGACTGGGAGACCCGAATATCATATCCCGTCTGCCAAAACCGTATCTCGGGATGTTAAAAACATGTTTACCCGTGTATGCCAGCGTGTTGCGAAAATGCTACAGGTCTGTCATATCAGCTCATAGTTATATCTTAAAAATTGACAACGTACCTTTCTAGGATCACGACGGAGCACTAAGTTTCGCTATGGATGCATGGACGTCGCCTAATCACAAGGTGTATGTAGCGGTCACCGTTCACTTCGAAAATGACGGTGTCCCTGTCTTGATGCTCCTTGACCTCGTTGAGGTACCTTGTTCCCACTCTGGTATCAACCTGGCAGCAGCATTCAACCAAATTCTTGAAGATTTTGGTATAAGTTAGGGACTGTCATGGATACACCCGGGTATTAACCATACCCAATCCACGGATTTTCCCACCCACAGATCAGATAAGGCACAGTACAGATATATCCGTGGGTAAAACGGCCTGAGTGGCTGAGGACATAGCTTCAGTTATATAAATGGGTGTATCTCATTCATTTCTCATCCGTTCTTTACAAAAAAAATTGTGTTATGAAGCGAAAATTCAGAAGAATTCATATTCAAACAAAATTCATTCATATATTATCTAAATTGAGTACATTAAAACTAAAGTTATACATATATCATAATTTGAGGTCTTTCCCCTCATATAATGCTGATGTGACTGAGCTTTGATCACAGAGTGTGTTTTGGGGTGTGTATTAGCATGCCTGGGCCACTCTGAAACTTGATATTTAGGTAGAGGTATTGAAAGAACAATTTTGGTGACATAAAGTGTTACAAAAAGCTATTCAAGAGGAAAAGAAATCATTGTCCATCTTTTTTTCAATCATTTTTGTAACTTTATTGAAGCCTGGGTAGAGGGGGGATTTAATCCAGGATCCAAGAGCCATTTCTGCTCTGAATGTTTGAGAGTTGATATTGTGCTGGGTGAAATTGATCTGACGGCGACCAGTGGAGAATGCTCGCTCTGCATCCACAGAAGTAGCTGCAACAATTGTTGAAAATAAAGGAAAATGAGTGTGAATAATGGTGCTTACCTGGGGCTGAGCAGAAATCAGAACCCATTCGTGAGAGTCGTGGTCGGGACTGTGATGCATTGTGCCAGTACATCATATAACCTCCCATTTCCTTGATTGTTTCCGTTGCTACCCTGGGTTCATCAAGGTAAGTTTGAATGTGGTCCTTAACAAACTGATTTTTTTTTGGTGCATATCGTGATCGCTTTGGCTAAAAATTCAATTCAATAACAGGATTTCAAAGATATTTTTACCAATTACCTTGTTTTCCTCCTCTCTCAGCTCATTCTCCTCTTCACCTGCATATACACTGTCCCAGTAATCACATACTATACTTTTTATGGACTTGATTTGTTGGAGGTCACGACCATGGTCTTGAAACCATTTGAGTTTGCGATCAGGACACATCACTGGTAAATATATAAAAAATAAATGTAGAGATCAAGTTGGATTCTTACCAATGGCGACTATGTAAATATCACAGGCTCCAGAAAAGGCAGAATACTTATCAACAAGAAGAACTGCAGCATGACAAGCAACCCGGACAACATTGGCAGGGTTGTTCTCCTGATCATCTCTTGCAGCAATCAGCCCTTCACGTAAGGTTTCTAGAGTTGGGAGAACATCCACAACAAGTGGTGTTTCTGCAACTGAGAAGATTTTTGTAATGTCACTAAAAAGCTGGTAAAGTGGAATATTTAGATTTCAATCTTGAATACTAAATAAAACATACCAGGAGAACCTCTTGCACATCAGAAGCAATTTCCCATTGTTCTTCTGTTAAACGATATGCTTGTAGTCCATTCGATGATACAGCTGTAAGTTGCTCAATAATGTCGCGGAAATAGAAATGAGCATCCAAGCATGCAAGATCATAATTCCACCGAGTTGGAACTCGTCGGGTGAGTGCCCTTCGCTGGCCATGTAACTCTTCATCTGCTGAAACCAACCTCTCAAACTTCTCTTTCAGAACAGCATTATCATGAACACGGCGAGCAAGGCCAGCAACCTGCATGATATTAAAAACTGCATAGGAGGTGGAAATGAAACTCACCTTTGGAAAAATCTGAAGAGCTACTTTTTCTTCTCCTGAGTCAATGATAATCCCATTGGCTTCCATTTGCTGAATTGCCTTCTCTCTCAATGTCTTTGCCACCTTTTCATTGTGTACTGTTTGCCCCTCATCATTCTCTGCTTCATCTTCCTCAACATCTGCCTCTTCAATGACTGCAATCTCCTCCTCATCCTCTGAATCATCACCCTGTTCAAGAACAATTTCCTCTCCTTCACTAAAATCCTCAACCTCTCCTGCTCGACGAAATCCTGCACCCACATTCTTTGTACTTGCAGCAACTTTGACACTCTTCTTTCGCTTTGGTTTTTTGAAGCGGACAGTACAAACCAAACTGATATTATGTAATGACTTTCCAAATTAGGAAATATGCGAACATCGTCATAAACAATGACAACACTAAGCTAGCCACTAACTCCAGTGGCCCAAAGAGCGTGGGAAACAGTTCCCAACCTAACTGCACACTGTGCCTGACATTAGGTGTGGCAGAAAAAAGTGTAACGCTTTTCCCAATTAGGAAATGGCCCAATTAGGAAATCATCAAAGCGGACACTACAAAATTTTAGCCTCACTTCAATCAAAGCTATTGGTAAATATATGTAAACAAACTTCGAAATGAGGGTTTTCTGCCTTCCTCTGCCTAAATAAAAATAGATTATGGTTCCTGATACCATGGTATGGTATGAGGGTGCATGGTATGGTATGGTATGGGAGTGTGATACCATGGTATGGTATGGTATGAGGGTGCAATACCATGGTATGGTATGGTATGGGAGTGTGATACCATGGTATGGTATGGTATGAGGGTGCTATACCATGGTATGGTATGGTATGGGAGTGCAATACCATGGTATGGTATGGTATG
>NW_001889940.1:36919-37515 GCF_000143565.1 Laccaria bicolor S238N-H82 | reverse complement strand
GCACATTTCCAAATATGGTAATATATCCAAAAATAGCCAGAATATAGCGGAAGAATTGGAAAAACATATGAATGGTGTACAGAACATCAGGCACTGCCTTCAGGGTCCATCCCAAAAGGGAAATATGACCTGGTTTGACTAAAAGTGAAGAAAAGCAAGATGAGAATGATTTTACCTATCAGGGTCCATGTAATGGGATGTTGGGATGTTGGTCACATGACCAATTACCAAAAATGGTCAAAAAAACGAAAGTTGTAGCCCTACACTGTAGCTTCCTGAATCTGTTTGAATTATGTTCTGAAGTGCTCCTGTTGTGGAGATATGAGGTAAAGGAATTTCAAAAGTGTCGCATTTTTTTTTTGTTTTTTGTGTTTTTCTCCATGAAAACAAAACCAAATAACATGATTTCAGTATATATAGAAAGCTAAAAGAAAGGGCTACAATTATTGTATTGCAGGAAAAATGACCAAAAAAGGAAGGTGCAGGCCCTACAGATATAGACTACATAGTTTACTGATACACTATAAAAGACTACAAAAGTCAAACTTAGACTACAAAGTTTACTGATACATACAAAGGACTACAAAAGTTTATAG
>NW_001889940.1:34281-35378 GCF_000143565.1 Laccaria bicolor S238N-H82 | reverse complement strand
AACTGTAACGTAGTACATGGGAATTTCAAACCCAGCCGATACCCTTTTTGGGTATGATCGAGGTGCGTCATTGCACGGCGTCGTCATTAATTCATTCCCGTTCACCACATCTCACATTCTCCTCCAATAAATATGTTTTTTCCACTGTTGTGCGCTGATCGAAGAACATGGCCATGGCCACTGGGTCATCAAGACCTTGTCGTGTTGCAGTCCGGCAGTACAAACCACATGAAGTCAACCGGCGTCTCCTTGCTCAGCATTGCAATGAACATCTTGGGAGGGAACCTTTTGAACTGAATTCACAGACCATCTTCGTGCAGTCTGCATTGACGAAGCTCACTGCGTTAGTCTCTGGGGTGGAAGCTTCCGTCCTGATTATGCTGAACTTGGCGTCCTTCGGGCATGTCTTCTGCCTCACGTTGTCATGATGATCGCATCTGCAACCTTGCCTGACCACATTTTGGATGACATCTGGCGCAGGCTCTTGATCACCAAGGATGCGCAGCTTGTGGCTCTAAGCAATGACCGCCCAAATGTTGCACTTTCTGTCTGAGTCATGAAGCATCCGGAGGAGTCCAAAGCCGACCTCAGATTTCTGATACCCAATGGCGCGAGTAGTCCCAAGGACATCCCTATCACCCTTGTTTATACCAATGAATGCAATGCGACTGAAGATATTGCTGACAAGCTTTGTCAGTGGGCAGGGGATGCAGGCTTTGAGGACCCCTCATCGTTTATTGTATTTTATCATGCAAAAATTGGAACGGCTCGAAAGCGAGAGATTGAAGAAGAGCTTAGGAAGGGGAATGTTCGTATAGCCATCTGTACTGATGCAGTTGGGATGGTATGCATTCCTATATTCATTTTTAAACTCGTAGGGAGCTCATATGCACTTTCCAGGGCTGTGATATGTGAAATATTGCACGGGTTCAGTACTTTACCCTCCCCCATGAGTTCCGGCGGACTCCAGCGGACTCCCATAGAATGTCGGAATTCCATCCGGAGTCTGCTGGAATGGTAGGAATCTCAAATTCCAGTGGATTCCGCTGGAATCTGAATGGAATTCCAATGGATTCTGCTGGAATCTGAATGGAATT
>NW_001889940.1:26303-34231 GCF_000143565.1 Laccaria bicolor S238N-H82 | reverse complement strand
ACATTCCCATGCAGGCCAGATCACCTCGTTGCTTGGCAAATATGTAAATTCTTTGTTTCTGTTTCCTCATGTCAGAACGAGCTTTCATTGACATTAAATCGTTGCCTCATCATTGTTGCCATAGCAAAACAGGGTTTATCTTTATCTTCCTGCTGTGGCAACAACATTTTCTTTTTATTCATCATTGCCACAAAGATGATGAGCAAGAAAATTATAATTTTATTTAACTGATCATTTTTGTCACAAATGTGGAATAAAAGATTTAACATAGTTATTTACTATTTGCTACCTCTTTACCTGGCGACAAAAGCCATTTGCCCCTTGTGTGACAGCAAAACACAGATGCTGATGGTGACGCCAGCAAACGCCGTGACTCGTTTAGGAAGGTGGGCGTGAGGATGGGTTATACAGAATAAATGTTACTAGGCTTTTAACAGCCATATGGTGTAGCGGAAATATTGCTGCTAAGAATTCACGTGACATTCACTGAGGCTAGAGTTCAATCCTTGTGCATCCACTTATTTTTTTATATATTATAATAACAACAACAAATATTGGAATTCATTGGAATCTGTTGGAATTTGACTGGAATATACTTTCCATTGGAATTCCATGGAATCTGGTTGGAATTCCAATGGATTCCGATGGAAACTGTTCTGGGAGGCTCCCAGATTCCAACCATTTCCACTGGATTCCATTGGATTCCATTGGAATTTCCACAGAATTGGAAACCAGAATGGCTGAGGCTCCAGCCAACTGGTTTCCATTGGAATTCCATGGAATTCCGACATTCCGCTTGGAATCCGCCAGAACTCATGGGGGATGGTAAAGACCTCCACGGGTTATCCTCTGGGGGCTACCACCGTCCTTCTGTGCTCTCATTCAATGATCTGGACGTGCAGGTCAGGACTTTACAGTGGCAGCTGAAGCGATTTTGGCTGTTACTCCTACAACTATGAAGAAAGGGATCAGTGAGGCTGAGGTATTGACAATGGCGAGAACAGTAATAGAGGAGGATGAATCCGAAAATCGAAATGAAGAGGTGTTAGAGGTGTTAGAGGTGTTACAGGAACAAGGTATTACTGTGGGAGAGGGTAATGTTTTGGTGTCTGTCAGTGACAATGTAGGGATGCGAGTCTCACGGGATACAGAGGAGGAAGAAGCTTCCTCAACAAAGTTGAAGGGCAAAAGGAAGCAGGTTGATGAAACCTTTCATAGTCAAGAAGCTGAGTCCCTTAACCTTTACCTCTCCCCCCACTGTCACCACTCTACATGGAATGACGCCTTCAAAAATCAATACAAAAGTAAGCTTTCTTTTTCGGTGTAATCCTATCAAATTCATACTCTACCTATAGTCCAACTCAACTATCCTTCCACAACAACCTACAAGCCTATCCTGGACATGCGATGCTGTGATGTATGTTCCCCCGAACTCTTTCCAGTTGAAGACATCGTTCTTGAGCAACGGTCTGGCCTTGCTTGTGGTCACAACAAAGAGCACCCAAAATCTCTTGCCAACATGCTTCGCTCCGGACTTATGGATTGGCGAGAGGATAAACTTGTTGAGGTTGTTTATTCCTCTCAGATATCTATCATTTCAGGCGACACACTGCTAACTGACACGAACATTGACCAAATTATTGCCTCAGGTGTTCGAATCAAGTCAGCAAGTGAGCTGCAGCGATACACCTGGTGGCTGTTGTGTTTCGACAATTCTGGCAACATCACTGAGGTTGGTCGCTTACTTCTTGGTCAACTCATTCAAATTTATTTTGAACATGATTTGCGGGCTGAATTGGGTGAGCTACCACCAGAAACACCACCCTTGGACATCCCTGTGGCAGAGTCTAGCCAGCAAACTCGTGGTCCTGGGCGAGGGTGAGCAGGAAGAAGAGCACAAAGTTCAGACCGAGGACAAAGGGGTAGTAGAGGCCGTCGAGGTAGCAGACAAGCACAGGTTTAATACATGGGTATATAAAAATGGTTAGCAAAGAGTGGGATTGAAATTTCGATGGTAGGATTGCAAGAGAAAAAGTGGAAGTTACAATGAAAAAGTGTTTACTGCATCTGTAATGAAGGCTACAAATTCGCTTGGATCCATTCCTTCTGGAAACTCTTCCACATCCATTGCCAGATCCATGAGGTCAATCTCAACATCCTCACCATAATCCAATCCAGGAGCTGAATCCTCGTCATTCTCAATTTCTTCTTCGAGACCAGGCTGGGCAACCTGGTCAGTAGGAATTGGCGGTTGTGATGCTCGATACTGAGCCTTCTGGGTGTCCTTGGAAAAATTGCGGTACACCTTCGAAGTAGTCGCATATAGTGTTCGAAAGTCCGGTTAGGTCTGGTTATTGGGTGCCCACGGGCTCTAACCGAGACCGAGACCGGTTAGCCTTTGTCCCGAAACCTAAAATAACCTAACTGGACTGCAACTAACTGGTTATGGTCGGTTATTTGCAGTTACTAACTGGTTAGGACCGAAAAATAAAGAATCGGTTATAACAAGGCAAATATGCTCATATGTATCTTGATAGATATTATTTCTGCATATTCTAGCTTTAAAACGAGCCCAAGAACGCTAAAATCGGTGAAGAATTGACATATTTATGCAATTATCCTTGAAAGTCTACACATTTGAGTGATATTTTAGAGATTTGACTGTAACTTAGTCAAATTTTAAGCGTTTTCGACGTTCTGAAGTGCGTTTTGAAGGTGTATAATAGGGCTGGTTATAACCAATTATAACCGGTTATTTAACGGTTAGTTAACCGCAAAATAACCGGTTATTCCATTTTCGAAATCAACTAACCCTAACTGCTGTTAGGTTAGTGTTGCGGTTAGGTCCGGTTATTTTCCGGTTATTTTCCGGTTAACTAACCTAACTTTCAAACACTAGTCGCATAGGCAGCACCTGCAGCCATGAGGTCACGGGCTGGGATTGTCATTTTGTTGTTTTGGCGTTCTGGAGTATACATTTGAATTGTATGTTCCTCAAGATAGGCTCGAATTGTGGCAATGTCAGTGTCAATTGCTGGACTTGTATGTGACTTGCCATTGTACGGAGTCTTGAAGTTCATTTGCACTTGACGGATGACATCACGCAAGGCAAATATTGAGACGGACACCATAGAGAGCCACTCCCAGCTACGGTTGGAGCCTTTAGCATTATAAATGATCTTTGGGAGATTGAATACATGAGTTGCTCGAAAAGAAGGCAAACATAAAGAGAGTCGAACCTTGAGCCAAAAGTTTTGATGTTCCTGGAGTAAATCCAATTCCTTGAAGCTGTTTGGCCGACCCAATAGATTAGCAAGCCAGTTCATAAGATATGCATGTCTTAATGAATGAATGTTGATCAATTTCAAAAAGCCATGTGAGCATAACAGTGTACCGTAAATGAGGATCCATAATTTTGAGGTCCATAATGGTGCGGAACATTGCATCAGAATATTTTGGCATTTTCCCTGAGCCTCAGAACATTACCATCCAGTGTGCCAACACATTGACCACTGCACCAATATCACCCCGTTTGATAGAAGCAGTGAGAACGGCAAGGATCAGGGCATCATGGTTGAATAGAATAATGTTCTCATGAGGAATGTCACAATCTGTCAATCTTTGAAGTTTCGAAACCCTGCGTGCTGAGCATAGCTGCTCAAAGACTTGCCTCACAACATCTTTGATGGTGCTGTAGCTGCTCACTGATGAGACCCATTGGTTCAAATCCTTTCTGAGGCAAAACAGCCGAAATCCATCAAGAATGTTGGCAGGAAGTGCAAGTCGAAGTACAAGTTGCATGATTGGGCGGAACGGAGGAAGTTGTTTGGCATTCCAACCTGCTGATATCGCCTTTCGTCCAAGTAATGTGTTGATCCTCCACAGCGACCATGGGGCTTTGCTATTTGCAACACCCCAGTGCTCATTGGCCGTACAACGACTGCCAGCAATTTTGCCATGGAACAGCCCTACCTGTGTTTTTGTAAGCTTGCTCGGGTTGTCCACAAGTGATCTATCATCCCGATAAGCACCACAGACCTCGAAAAGAAATCAGATGCAGAAAATGTTAATGAGATGAGACATAACCCAGATGGCGCACCATATCAGAGAGGGCATTCATTAACTGATCCCCTGCAAGAATAAATGGGCCATGCTTCTCAATTTCCTCTGCAGTAAGCCCAAGCGTCCAAAAGAAGATATGGTCCATGACTTCGATTGTCCCATCAATGGTAGACTCATCAATGAGGGCAGCAGGGAGAGGATATTGTTCAGTTTTGTGGACAGGAATTAATAACACCGACAGCGGCTCGCGATTGATGTCCTTGAAACGTTGATGGAGCTGTGGGAATGCCGTGAAGAGGATCTCTTCGATTTGCCATAACATGGAGGCCTCAAGTTCAGTAACTTGTTGAAGTGATGGAAGGAGATCAACATGGGGCTGAATGTCAAATGTGATGCGACGTGTGCTTTGTGGTTGTAGGGAAGAGAGTGGAATTGAGCCAAAAGGGACATTGTAAAGTGGGATTAATGTCACTGTCATCCCATTATCAAAATGATCCTTTGAGGCCTGACGTTGCTCGTTTACTCGAAACACGATGTTGAGATTGTCCCAAACAACAAGGCAAGCTTGTTCACACACGAGCTTCTTCATAAATTCCCGCTTCTCCTCACCCAGGTCCTTAATTTTGCCCATGGCCGACGAGTATGAAAGAGAGAATCCAGCATGGTTGAGAATGGAGAACAGAGAACGGGATGCGCCACAGGCCAGTAGGTATATGCAGGTAATCAGTTGGAATTTGCTTGCTTTCTCGTTCCTTGTTTGTGCGATAATACATATAAGGGTTGAGATAATCTGATGAACATCAGTTCATAGGGGAAATTGGGACAGGAAAGTGAGACACACCACGTCTTTTTTCTTCCGACCCACTTGGGATATGTCCGACTGAGAATTGTCCGGCTCACCACACAAAATGGAGAGGAAGGTGAATAAAGTGGGAGCGACACTTTGCGCATCCTTGAGCAGTGTCTCAAGCAAGAACTCCTGGAGGATGGAAGATAGTTCCTTCCCCCTATCAGGCTGAAGAACCCTCCCAAGTAAAAATCCCTCGTGTCGAAGCTTGTCCTGGAAATGGGTTGACATCCATTCATCCACCACAACCTTTTGACGGATGTGCATGGCATCTAACAACTCTTTTCCATGTGCTATGAGCATTTGAGATACTTGAGAGGAAAGACGACAATCCTTTGTGCCAAAAAGTTCAGAAAGGTATCCAAACAGGGATGTGTACCCTGCAGCAATCCTCACCCTTTCCATCTCCTCCAAACGACTGGTTTCCAGCTTCTGCTTCTCCTCTGCAGCCCGCTGCTCCTGCAGACTCTTTTCCTTCGCAACTTCCTTGTCCTTCTCCAGCCACAGCTTGCGTGATTCATCTCGAATTTGAGGAGTGATTGGCTGAAGTACACAGCAGGTTTTCTTTGTTGGGGGACCCGAATGATTGACGAAAGTGGGCGTTGGCGTCGCGTTTTCATTGGTTTGTGTGCGCTTTTTGGGTGTAATGAACATCAGGAATATATTTGGGAGTGATAGTGTGCGGAAAGGGGGTTAAATGGCTAGGTACACAAAGGCAATGTGAGTCGTGTCGAGATCACGCGTCTCGATCGCATCCAAAACGGGTATCGGCTGGGTTTAAAATCCCCATGTACTTCATCACGGTTATGTTGGACCAGCTGCTATTGGAGGTAATTCTATACACATTTTTTCTTTTCTCCCGTTTTACCTCCAATAGCGGCTGGTAACGAGCCTATGTCAACAACATACTTTTTTAAATGAAAAAGCAGACAACTTTTCTAATGAAAAAGCGGACACTACAAAAAGTGGATCCTACAAACTTTTCTAATGAAAAAGCGCACACTACAAACTTTTGTAGTCTCAAAAAGCAGACTTAACAAACTTTTGTAGTCTGAAAAAGCGGATACTACAAACTTTTCTAATGAAAAAGCGCACACTACAAACTTTTGTAGTCTCAAAAAGCAGACAATACAAACTTTTTTAATGAAAAAGCGGACACTACAAACTTTTGTAATGACAAAAAGCGGACACTACAAACTTTGTAGTCTAAGTCCAAGCTTTTGTAGTCTGGGTCTGACTTTTATAGTCTATCAGTAAACTTGGTAGTCTATAAACTTTTGTAGTCCTTTGTATGTATCAGTAAACTTTGTAGTCTAAGTTTGACTTTTGTAGTCTTTTATAGTGTATCAGTAAACTATGTAGTCTATATCTGTAGGGTAGGGCCTGCACCTTCCTTTTTTGGTCATTTTTCCTGCAATACAATAATTGTAGCCCTTTCTTTTAGCTTTCTATACAGTCATTCACCCCTTAATGATACACCACCCCCATTTGATACACTTTTGACTAGCAAATATCTCGCTCAATACTAGACCGATTTTGACAAAACAAGTTGTAACAGGTAGTACAAACTCATATCTACCACCGTACATAATTTGGATGCAATTGAGCCAGAATTGGCAAAGCTGTGGAGCATACAAAATGGACTGTTTTTCGGAAATAGCCAAATACAGTCACACCCCTCAATGATACACCTATAATCTTAGTTTTTCTCTGTGAAATGTGGGTCAAACATTCTGAAATTTGGTATGGTCATAGAAGGGCATTTATCTGAGATTTTCATGTAGTTTTTGTAGGGAAAGGATGTGCTCAAATCTGTTGAAACTAATTTCTCATTTTGGGTGTATCATTAGCAGGTGGATGACTGTATATACTGAAATCATGTTATTTGGTTTTGTTTTCATGGAGAAAAACACAAAAAACAAAAAAAAAATGCGACACTTTTGAAATTCCTTTACCTCATATCTCCACAACAGGAGCACTTCAGAACATAATTCAAACAGATTCAGGAAGCTACAGTGTAGGGCTACAACTTTCGTTTTTTTGACCATTTTTGGTAATTGGTCATGTGACCAACATCCCAACATCCCATTACATGGACCCTGATAGGTAAAATCATTCTCATCTTGCTTTTCTTCACTTTTAGTCAAACCAGGTCATATTTCCCTTTTGGGATGGACCCTGAAGGCAGTGCCTGATGTTCTGTACACCATTCATATGTTTTTCCAATTCTTCCGCTATATTCTGGCTATTTTTGGATATATTACCATATTTGGAAATGTGCCCTGGACCCTGGAAACAACCCCAATGTCATCACCAACAGTGAGCACCATCCCCCATTTTTTTCTGATTTTTTGGCTATTTTCCGGCTATTATTGGCTATATTACCATATTTGGCAATGCGCCCTGGACCCTGAAAACAGTCCCTGACGTCGTCAGTAACAGTGAGCACCATCCCCCATTTTTTTCTGATTTTCCGAGGTCTTATCAGTGCCCCCCTAATTCCTGCAGGAATCCGGTCATTCCTGCGGATTCCGGTGGATTCCGGAGGAATGAAATTTGGCAGGGAGGCCTGCTATTTTTGTCATTCCGGTGCCTTACCATTCCGGCGGAATTTGGGCATTCCGGAATTGACACCGGAATGTTCCGCAGGACTGACAGGAACGGAATGGAACGGAATCCGGTTCTTTGTTTGTTTGTTTTACTTCTGTTACCAAACAACGGCAACGTTACCAAACAAATGCAATACCCTTTCCTTTCCACCCACCACCAACCACATTGACAACAGCGACAACGACGACAACGCCACACGACCAACAACGGCCACGACCACCCCAGCAACAAACGGCGACGACCACGGCCAGCGACGTGGCAACGAAACGGACAACGACAACGACAACGACGTGGCGCCAGCACCATCCACGAGCGCCGACCACCATCCACGAGCACCTCCATCAACCAACGGCGACCAGCGCCCACCACTATCCACGAGCGCCCACCACGCGAACGCCGCGATGCCACG
>NW_001889940.1:18533-25268 GCF_000143565.1 Laccaria bicolor S238N-H82 | reverse complement strand
TTCTTATGCTGATCACAGCCCCACACCACTCCCTGTCCCTCACTTCCTTCCTTCCTCCCCCCTTCCTCCTCCCTTCCTTCCTCCTCCCTTCCTTCCTCCCCCCTTCCTCCCTCCCCCCTTCCTCCCTCCCTCCATCCCTTCCTTATCCTGATGACAGCCCCACACCACTCCCTGTCCCTCCCTTCCTTCCTTCCTTCCTCTCCCCCTCCCCCCCTTTCTTCCTGCCCCTTCATTTAACTTAGAAAATAGTAAATTAGATGTATATTTGAATTTTAATATATAAATTTTATAAGAAAGTGTTGATATCCTTTAAGTCAGTGTGAAGAAGTGTATATTAGTGTAAATGTATCTAGCACAAAGAGAAGGTGTTGTATCTGTTGTATTCTGGTCCCATTCCTGTGGATTCCTGAGGACTCCTGAGGAATCCTGTCCCATTCCTGAGGATTCCTGAGGATTCCTGTGGATTCCTGTGGATTCCTGCAGGAATGGGTGGGGCACTGTAAAGTACTGGATTTTCCCCCTATTTTATTGCTATTTTCCATTTGGAAAAAGCGCATATTTCCTTATTTGGAAATGCGCCCTGGACCCTGAAAACAGTGCCCGACATTGTCACTAATAGTGAGCACAACCACTGAGCTCACTGACGTACTCTACAGCCTACGTTGACGACACATCATGACTCTATGGTAAACTGTCCAGTGGGCAACTACCCATTCTGATATAAGATGTATTTTGGCAAAGTATCCATTCTGATTGCTTCAGGTAACAGCACTGGCTGGCTGTGTCCAGGCTGGGTGCATAGTGGTGAGCCTCGTCGCCATCCATGGGTCGTGGTGCCACATGTGGCGTGCACTGTCATCACGTCGGTGTCGCATGTACTGGTCACGTCATCATTCCACGTCTGTCATCGTCCCGTGTCCTGTCTCTCAGCGAGGTGGGTTGGGAAGAAGGTGGGATGGGGGTGCTTACCGTGGTGTTCTAGAACAAACAGGTATGACAAATGACGAATTTCAATTTGTCGTTTGTCATTTGGTTGCCACGTCACTGTTGGTGACATGGCACCTGGCTTCTGTGTTACAGATGTGAGTGGGTGAGGTTGAGGTGAGTTGCTCACCTCGGCTCATCGTCGCCTGCATCCGTTCATAGGCCTCACGCCATTCGTCGGTGATGGGTCATGGGCGTTCATTGCCATTTGTTGACAGCGGTGATGGGCGTTCATTGATGGGGTGGTGGGCCGTCGTTTCCGTCCGACGGTGGTGCTGGGTGTTTGTTCATGGTAGTGGCTGGCGGCGTGGTTGGTATGTTTGCTGATGGTGGTGGTTGGTGTCTGGTTGGTGTCATGGTTTGTATTTGGCGTGTGGTGGTCGTCGTGGGTTGAAGAGAGAAGCCATGTCACACGTTGTGACATTAGCATAATGTTGAGAAGCACACGTGAAAGACCATCATGCCTGGACTTTTGGCTGTAGCCTCTTATTTGTCTGTGTTGAAAACCACTTGTAATAACAAATCATCATCCGTTCTCCATCCATCTCGTTTTTCATGGGGGAATCTCTGGAATGCATACTTAAACATTACAATAACTATAATATATATCTAGTGTGTGTTATATTACACTAGGGAAGACAGAAAAACTCAAAATGAACTGCAGATGCTCATTTCGGAGTTTGTTTAGATATATTTACCAATAGCTTCCACACAAGCAAGACTACAAAAAAACCTTCCATTTGTGTCCACTCTCATCAATGCATTGGAGTTGCCTATGGCAAAAACGTGGCATGCTCTTTGTGTCAGGATAATGGTCACATAGCAAGAGTTAAATATGCTTATCTCACTTGTAAATTACCTGCCAATGTTTATCGCGCAAGTCTGAGCACCATTAGTTGAACAGAAATTAGAAGCAACAGAGAAGATGCTGAAAAAGAAAAGATTTTAGTAAGTGTTCTCTTGACTACCTCATAGCATCTTGATGCACTCAACGCCCTGGGTCAACTCTGCATCCACAAAGATTATTTTTTGACCTTGCTGACACTAGGGATTCACCATGATCATATACTCAGGAATTAAAAACTGTGTGATTGGAATATAGAGAAATTGCTCGAGAAGACATGCGATGCATTGGATGGTAAATACCATGACTGTAAATTAGGTGATTCTATTCAGTTCAAAAGCCTATCTGCCATCCCATTTTTATGATGCACTGTATTTGAGATGTTCGGTACATAGGGGCGAAATCCCTTGTGCATAAAAATCGACAGACCTAATTCTAAAAACTGGCGCTTTGAGCTCAAAACAAGCCTCGCAAAGTCAGGCGAATAGTGTGAAAGCGACATGGAAGCAGAGTTGGTTTAAATTTGATGAGTGAAGATATGCCGTTGATGGAGGTCTTTACCATCCCCCATGAGTTCCGGCAGATTCCAGTGGATTCCAAGAGGAATGTTGGAATTCCATGGAATTCTGACAGAAACCAGTTGGCTGGAGTCTCAGCCATTTTGGTTTCTAATTCCATGGAAATTCCGACAGAATCTGACAGAATCTGGTGGAAAGGGTTGGAATCCAGGAGCCTCCTGGAACAGTTTCCATTGGAATCCATTGGAATTCCAACCAGATTCCATGGAATTCCAATGGAATCCACATTCCACTTAAGTTCCAAAGGATTCCGTTGGAATTCCGAAGAAATGCAGTGATTACAGTTGTTATTATAATATAAAAAATAATGACATGAGCAAGGATTGAACCATAGCCTCAGCAGACATCACATGACTAAAGAAGAGCATGCTTACCACTGAGCCATAGAACCATTATAAGCTGAAGAATTATTACTTTATACAAGTGGCTCTTGGCTGCACCTTCCCAAACGAGCGTCGGCAAACGCCGACACTCGATTTAGTGCCATCAACAAACCCTCAACCCTCTTCTTCCTCAACTACAACCATCCTCCACGATGACCCCCCCCCTCCTCACCACATCGCCTACAACGGACAATGACAACCACAGACAACGACAACCACGGACGATGACAACCACAGATGACGACAACCATGGACGATGACCACCACAGATGACATGACATGACCACCGAATGGCGAACGCGGCCCACCATCAGCACCCACGAACGCCCACAATGGCCCATCACCACCCCCCACCAACGGCGACAAGGAGCCACCAGCACCAGCACCACCCACTAACGACGATGACGGCCCACCAGCAGCAGCCACCGCCATCCACGAGATGACCAGAACGGCACGTCACCAGTCCCCGCAAACGAATGAGTGCCCACCGGATCGTGACGACGACGATGCAGCACGTCAGTGGACGTGCCTCCTCATCTGACGGTGACGACGCACGACGTTGTCACCATCCACATCAGGTATGGTAAGTACCCCCCATCCCTCTTCATCCCAACCAGCTCACGACGACCCAGGACAACAATGCAAACGACAACGACACGTCCACGGCCCATCACCACCTCCCACGAGGACTCCCCACCACCCGACGGCACAACACGACGACACGAGACAACAATGGCACAACAACAACGGTACGCACACACAACACAACGAGACACAACGGTGACGAGGACCACCCAGCAACGGCAACGACAGCCTAGCACCACCACCCAATGGCACGAACCACGACCACATACAAATGGACAATGCCAATGACACACCACGTCGACAACAACAACACATGACAACAACAACAACACAACAACACAACAATGACAACACGACATGATGCGACACGGAAACGACCACCCACGTACGAAAATGACTGCCGATGTATGAAGACGATTGCCCACAACGACGAACGGCATTGCGGCCTTTGTCGTTCCCACAGCACTCCCTCCCCCCTCCCTCCCTCACTCCCCCTCCATCACTCCACTCCCTCCCCCCTCCATCACTGCACTCCCTCCCCTCTCTCACTCCCCCCATACCCTCCCTCTCCCTTAGATTAGTTCAATACTTTTTGTATATAGTTATCAATACAATATGTATGGTCAATCACCACTTTTGTATGAAATTCTAAGGTCTAAGTTACACAAAGTGGTTAGGTAATGGGTGGAGGAGTGATAAATATTGGTTATTCAGGGATTGAAGTTGGAATGTGTTGGAATGAAGTTGGAATGTGTTGGAATGAAGTTGGAATGTGTTGGAATTCCACTTGGAATCCGGCAGAATCTGAGATTCCTACAATTCCGGCAGATTCCGAGATTCCTGTGGATTCCGGCAGATTCCAAATGGAATTCCAACACTCCACCAGATTCTGCCGGAACTCATGTGGGAGGGTAAAGTACAGCGTTGATGTGCTGTCTCCTGGAAATCACCGGTTGTGCTTTGTCATGGATGTATCTGACAGCCGCAATCGGTGGATCTGACACAGGACCCTGGAAAGTCATGTTGAATGCCTGGTCTCAAGCCAAGTGTTGTGATTTCGGAGTTCGAATCACACCCAGATCATGCTTGCCCGCACCAACACTTGTCCTGCAAATCACACCAAATCACACTTTTTGCAGCACGTCCCACGCCAAATCACACTTTTTTCCAGGACAAGTCACAAAACGGACCTGCCAAATCACAGTTTGGATCACACTTTTTGGCAGGTGGGAGACTCGACTTGTCCTGAAATCACACCTCCCACCTAACACTTGTCCTGGACCCTGAGGGTTTTCTCTCATGCTCATACCCTTTCCGTTGCGGCCGCTCGTACTTAGCTCTCCTCTCCCTTACCTTGTAAAATAGATTACCAGGTAGAAGCCTCGTTATTTAAATAAATGAACTTCACTTCCACTCAGCTCACAAGTTATTTCCAGAATCAAGGTTTGGTAAGCCCACCTCCCGGAAGACTTACAAAATTTACTCTGTGAGTTCTGGCTCAAATTTTATGATCTTGGGCTTTACTTGATGCTGACTACTACAGGGAGCGCCTCCCGAGTTTAGGAAATGGAACGCCCATCCGTTCAATTTTGGCATTCGGTTTTGTGGTGAAACCATGCCCATAAGCAGAAATTGAGATAGCAAAGTAAGTTCTTGATCGATTTTTACGTTCTTAGGCTCTACTTGACCTAAATTGCATCAGGAACAACCTCCCGAGTTTTCGAAACATAGCGCCTAGCCGTTCAAAGTCGGCGTTCGGTTCTGCAAAGCAATACGGTCTATTACCAGAAATTGAGGCTTACAGGTAAGTTCTTTCTCGATTTTTACGTTCTTGGGCTCTACTTGACCTAAATTGCATCAGGAACAACCTCCCGAGTTTTCGAAACATAGCGCCTAGCCGTTCAAAGTCGGCGTTCGGTTCTGCAAAGCAATACGGTCTATTACCAGAAATTGAGGCTTACAGGTAAGTTCTTTCTCGATTTTTACGTTCTTGGGCTCTACTTGACCGGAATTGCTTCAGGAACAACCTCCCGAGTTTGCGAAACATAGCGCCTAGCCGTTCAAAGTCGGCGTTCGGTTCTGCAAAGCAATACGGTCTATTACCAGAAATTGAGGCTTACAGGTAAGTTCTTTCTCGATTTTTACGTTCTTGGGCTCTACTTGACCGGAATTGCTTCAGGAACAACCTCCCGAGTTTGCGAAACGTATCGCCTCACAGTTCAAAGTCGGTGTTCGGTTCTGCAGAGCAATGAGGTCTCTTATCCTAAATTGAGGCTTACAGGTAAGTTCTTGCTCGATTTTTACGTTGTTGGGCTCTACTTGACCGAAATTGCATCAGGAACAACCTCCCGAGTTTGTGAAATATGGCGCCCAACCGTTCAAGTTCAGTGTTTGGTTCTGTGGGGAAATAAGGTCTCTTGCTGGAAATTGCGGCTCACACGGAAGTTCTTATCGTATTCTATGTTTTTGGGCTCAATTCAACAGGAATTGCTTCAGGAGTGATCTGCCAAATTAATGAAATTTGGCACACCCTTGTTCAACTTTAGCATTCGGTTTTGTAGAGAAGTATGGTATATATTACTAATGTGGCTGAGTACAGTATGTGTGTATGACCAAGTAACGAGAGGCTCGACAAAAAAAATGAAGAAATAAAAAGAAAAGACAAAGAAAAAAAGTTAATGATACAACGAAAGCATGATTAATTTTTAAGTGGCCATAATGACATCCCCAGAGGAGGGAGCACTAGACTCAGGGCAAGGGCCACCTACCTTGCCCTTCTTCTGCCGCTTTGTTTGGAGTTTGCGATGAAGCTGCGGCATTGAGAACGTAAGACATGTATCTTCAAGAACTTGGACAGCTTGCAAGGCCGTAAGCCCAGTGCTAATGGAGGTCTCTATTCGACTGATGAAAAACTGAAATTGAGACCATTTTTGATGGGCCTGAAGAGGCAGATTAATGTTGTGTTGAGAGGTGAACAATGTGAAAAAAGACATACAGTGGTGTTTTGGTGAGGACGCCATGCAGCATGGTGTCCCTTGTTTGACCACTTGTCCTTGCAAGAACCCCATTCAGTCTCCACCATCTGCAATGGAGGCTTGCGACCAACTCCCTCAATAGCCATGCCCTCATCCCAGCACTTCCAGAGAGAGCTGACATCAGAAAATTCACCCAAATTGCCTGGGCCCCAACAATCCCAAAGAAAATCGGGATGGACAACCAGACTGAACAGAGCCTGCCATCCACATGATGACACAGAAAAGTCAGGGTAAGCAGTCATTGTAGTCTGGTCAGACACAAATGCTGCTGCTGGGGGAAGAATGATGTCGAAGGGGGTGGGCGGTGCCAAGGGACCAGGTGAGAG
>NW_001889940.1:6413-16900 GCF_000143565.1 Laccaria bicolor S238N-H82 | reverse complement strand
ATGAGATGTAGACGCACCCGCCAGAAGAAAGGGCGAAGTTGTTGCAACAGCTCAACAAAATTGACCAAGCCCTGGTTGACGCGTGCCTTCCCTTTGAGCTCAACAAGTACCCTCTCCGCAAAAGGGAACAATTGGGTTTGGAGCTCATCGGGAACAGCAACAGTGGCCCAGGGAACATGATAAGCCTCCCCAACGTAGAAACCTGCCAACGCCGTAACCGCCTAATGACTAAATGAGTTTCCCTCAAGGAACAATTGGCCTAAAGAAAACTTACAGACTTTGGAATCTTGGCGGAATAAACCTCACGTTGAACGGTACTTGCCCAGTGTCCGATGGCACCAATTTCATCCATTGTAACACTAAAAATGATGAGCAGCAGCTGGCACACAAATAAGTCATGACGTACCCCATCTCTTCAAGGTGGGTAGGGATAGTCTTGCGGGCGAGGTGGAGCTTCTTTTTCGATTTGATGGATGTCGATTCAAGGAATTTTGTGTACATTTTTCGGAGGGCATCATCACCACAGGCCTTCCCCACTATTTTTCCAAACATAAGCTTTACCTGATAGTTTGGTTTAGTAAGGAACAACATTGATTTCAGATGAGGGCAGACTTGCCTTGCGCCAGGTCAATGGGTAAGACCAGTCCCAACCCTCAATCTTCTCGCACACATTCTCCTGGTCAAATATGTAATGCAAAAGGATAGCAAGAGCTCCAACAGAGCAACGAAGCGGATTGCGGTGTGGCAGCACGAAGTTGTAGTCCAGTTCCTGCTTCTGTTATCCTCATCTCAGTAAGATATAAAACCAACAATACAAGTAAACTACAGACTCCTGGCTTCGAGACCTTTGTCTCATGATAAAGGGAAAGTACACCAAAATAATATTTACCGACACCGCAGTGTCGCCCGTCAGGTGTTGTATAGTTAGGAACAAGCAGGGAGTGGGGTTGAAGGCAGCTGAGCAGCAGATTGATGAGCTCATCGCCACGGTTGAGAGTGGTGCACTGCCAAGTCCAGCTAAAATGTGCTTTGATGACTGATGGGACTAGTGAGATAATGTCGTTAGCGATGGTAGAGAAGACATGTAATGGAACTCATGTTGATCAAGCTTCATGAAGATAGTGGATGTGATCTCCTCGAAGTGCACAGCATGCAGCTGTGAGTCCAGTATCGTGTTTTCACTGATGTCGAAAAACTCGTCTCTGGAAAGTATAGTTATGAGAAATGGAAGATGTAGGTGGGGAAAACTGACTTACTCAAGGCACAAGCATTGGGATTCTACCATAAGAGCCTTGTAAAAATCCTGGCTTCTCGATGTAGATGTGGGCCGACGTGCTTGCAGGGTAGGGTCGTCGTTGCACTGTTGCCGCCAAATGCGGCCAAGCATGGTCATATTCTTTTTCAATGATGACTATGGCATGAATATGTCAGTTAATGAGGCTCAAACAAAGACTGGGGTCACCGACCGATGATAAGCGTGCCGGGCCCTCCTTTGGGTGACCTTGGGTTGTAAGGAGGCTCCTTGTTGCAACATACTTGAGGTATTCCATGGTGTGGTTGGCATCGACGATGTGGTCAGGGATCATGCCTGCGGCGATCACTATGGGTACCCAGTGCTGCCGTGCAGGCATTAGTGATGTCCCCTTGCATAAAAACTGATAAAAAACATACACGCCACAGAGAGAGCATGCTCTTCTCTGTTTGCTGCCCACTTTTTCGCCTTGTGTCCATGATGTATGCATCAATCTAAAACTGGTCATGATCGGCAGGTAGAAGCTTGAGGCGGAAAGTGTGTACCCAAGCTTTCGAGCTTTCTGTGCCTGTGATGAAAGGGGATGTTACTCAAGACGTTGTGCTGGATGAAACTGAACTCACCCAACGTATCGATCTCCATAGAATCCTCGCGTGGTCCATTGTCACCTTCATCATCACTGTGGTCATCCTCATCGTCGCTCTCTTCACCCAGACCATTGTCTGTGTTCTCGAATCTGGTTGAAGGACTCTTGCATCGCTTTTGCGACGTTGACCGTTTGGTCCGTCCCAGCAACAACGGCGCCTGCAGCTGACAGACTGGGGGTCTCTCTTTCTGTCTGTTGGCTCTCGTTACTGCTTGGTATCCTTCGTTAACATGAATTGACTCCTGCACAGAAGGCCGAGACGATGTACCTGGGTTTGGGCAAGCATTGCTGGTCATGCTTTTCAAGCCGCTCAACAAGCTCGCCCTTCTTCCCACTGACCTTGAGGTTCTGCTCACGGCATAGGCTCTTTAGAGCAGGGACATTCAAAGAATAGCTGTAGAAAGTAAATAAATCAGCAAATATTCAGTACTAACCATTGTGGTGCTTACTAGAGTTTTTTTGTGCTCTTCTCATTTGAAACCTGGCCTGCATGAAAACAAGATGTGAGCTCCCATTGAACAATGTACCACGGCACATTGAAGGCTCTTGCCTTGTCCTTTTGAGGTTCTTGCTGGTCCACTGGCAGGCTGTCTCAATGGCAAAAGCAGGGCTGAGGGGAAGGAACAAGGTTTGAACGCATTCAAAGAGCGCTGATGCCCAACGCACCTTCTGCTTCGGGAACGGCTGTGGCGATGCTTTGGGAAGGTGCAGCTACAGATGCCAATTTTTGATGGGCAGACTCTGGAAAAAGCACTGGATCAATGTTGAAGTTGTCCGTCTGCTGAGGTCGTTGTCTGGAAAGCGGAACGAGGGCGTGCTCATGAGTGTATGACATGACGACGAGGACCTTGGAGTGGAGAATACTAATAATAATATTTATTGAATTATCTAGATAGTATGCTAAGTCAGCGGGAGGACTTGGCCTGGTGATTTCCAGACCCTAATCCAAGTCACAGTTTGATTGTGATCTGCCAGCGAGATCACACACCCGAATTGTGATCTAGGGCCAAGTACTTCGCTTAGGGTTCTTTGATCCCAAAATCGTGAATTTTCCCAATTTTCCTCTGGACAGAATTTCCCAATTTTCCTCCGGATATGGGATCAGACATAGGAATTTCCCAAAATTTATCCGGACATTACCTCAGGCATGGTGTATGTTTGATTTTTTTTTGGCTGCGCAGGTAAGGTTCCTGGCATCCAAAGACCTTGAATTTCGATGTAACATGTCATACCCAATCTTCTCTCATTTTCGTCTTCATCTGTTCCCATTTCAATTAATTCACTCAAAATGGGGGAATATTGGGGGAATATATTCACTTTGTCCCATTTTTATCCGGACTGAGATCAGGCCCCCCTTGGCTTAGGCAGTTTTTATCCCGACATTCTCAAGCATTTGTCTAAATTTCTTCGATTTTCCTCCGGATAGGCCTGATGCCTATCCAATTTTTTTTCAACATTTCCTCCGGATATGGATCAGGGATTTGATACCAATTTCCAGGGTCCTTCTGACACCCCTTGCCCGAAGGCCCCCGACCTGCAGTACGTTTGATTGCCGATGTGTCATTCCAGGAACGTCGACCTCTCACGGCTCACTTTCGAAATACGACAATAATCATCAACTGGCAACATCTTCACCTCCATCGTCCCAAACGTCCCGTCATGCGTACTTGGTGCGAAGAAGCGATTTTTCTGGGCATCGTAACGATCTGGACAGTTGTCATTTTGGGTTCGCCGGTACGTTCACTCTATTCCCATCCTTTCTTAACTGACTAATACTGTGGATAACTATTAGGGGGAGTCAGAGTGGCCGGTTCAGCGACGATTCAGCAAACGGTTCAGAATCGATTCAAAGATGTTGAATTCTTGTCTGAACCGTGGGAACACACTGAATCATCACTGAACCTGAACCGACGGCGAAGCGCCTCGGGAGGCGCTTCACCGTCGGTTCAAGTTTCGGTTCTACGTTGGTTCTGCCTCCTTCGCACATAACTCCCCTTATCAATTAGACTTTTATTTATTTCTCCTTGAAAATACGTTTCAGATACTCTTGAAATATTTCCCTGTAAATTTCCTGCCTCGGTATCATTGTACTGACCACCTACTTAGGCTACTTTTACATTTGTCCTCACAAAAATGCTGTCTTAATTTTCTGATAGCTGTTGATGCACAAAACCTCATGTAATGGAGTCCGTTGTCAAGCTTTTAAAGAAGGAATAATATATATGTATCTAAATCTTCATGGAACATAAATTTGGTGGTCAGAACCGGCGTGAAATAGAGTTTTGAGCCTCAGCTGAACCGGGGGGGACAGAGTTAGACCCGGTTCAGCGACGATTCAGGCAAAAAAAAAAAAATTTGAATCGTCTTTAAACCTGATCTTGAATCGTTGCTGAACCGCCGTTGAACTGGCCACTCTGACTCCCCCTATTGATTTAGAGCGACGATCTGCAACGGCCATGCGGAATTATGTACCCGCCGATACTCCAACGTCACGTTTATGGGAGCGCACGACTCATTTGCGTATAGCATCGACCCATTAGCGGTATGAACTCAAGGATTCTTGAACCGTAACATATGCGTTTCTGACGTTCGGATCTCGTCCCTCACAGTCGCAAGAGATCAAGAGGTCGATATCCCGACCCAGCTAGCTCTTGGTGTTCGGCTATTGCAAGCGCAAGCACACCTGCACGTCATTGCTTTCATTGCCTCTACTTTTTAAATCCTCGCTCATCCACTCAACAGAAACAGGAAGGGGGTTTTCCATTTTTGTCATACAAGTGCGTTCCTTGATACCTATTATGTATCCTCCTCTATTGATATTTGAGGCTGCGTAGGTGACCAATGAGTCCTCTTGCGGGACCGCCTTACATATTTTTTATCGTGGCTATAGTATCTTTTCGACGGTGGCAGCGTGGCAAATTATTTAAAGAAAGTTAAGACCTTTCTAGACGCGAACCCCAATGAAGTGTTGACCCTTCTTTTTACTAACCCGGAGGGGTTGTCTGTAAAGGACCTATGGAAACCGGCATTTGACAACTCGAGTAAGTCATCCTCTGTCTTTAATTATTTCATCAGTAACTCCGGGCAGGTATTACCCCTTTAATCTACATCCCCCCAACCATTCCCCTCAAACAATCAGATTGGCCAACCCTGGGAGTGATGATCGACAGTGGAAAGCGAGTGTTATCTTCATATTGTTAGGTTCTGTAAAACTACACCAAAAAAAAAAAAAAAACAAGGGTAAAACACAGTCAGTATCGCTACAAGAATGTCCAAGGACCTGATTAGATAAATGAACCTAAGAACACAGGCCGAAAATAAGATGAAAAGGGCAGGGAGATACATGGGTGTAAAGGAAAGGAAACTTCCAAAACCCCGTCTATCGTGGCCCTGGTCTATCCGTGGATAATATGTCCCGGAGGATGCTGGGTCGGCTCGCCAACATTCGGTAAATATGACCCCCACTCTTCTAGTCTACAGAGCAAAAGTAAAAATGAGTACTGAGACGAGGAAACGAAAACGTACGCAAACCCAGTCGGAGCGCTAGACCACGTCGACATCAAATCTGGGTCGATGTGCGGAGTTTGTGGTTGTTCGGCATACTTGTCCACAAGCCTAAGATGTGAACCATGCACCATCCCATCACCGCCCAATGACTGGCCCCTGTACATCCCCATACTATTCACCGACAGGGCGGAGGCGGCATGTGAAGCTGTGCTTGATATTTCGGGGGCAGCATAGGATCCCCCACTTGGACTCGACGACCTGGTGTAGGAGCTTCTATTTGATCTCGTGGGCGCAACATAGGAACCTGTGTCCGAATCAAGCGCCCCTGGATAGTAGTTGTGTGGTGCGGAGGGATTGTACGTCGCACTCGAGCCCGTTGTGTCCATCAAACTCCCAGCCCCACCGCCAATCACACCATATCGCTGCGTTGAGGATTTTGTTTCGGTGACAATGGGATACCGGTAGCTGAAGGTGGAGGAAGAACTGGACGTGTCAGAGTTGTCGATTATTGCAGAAGTAACGTTTGTGGTCGTACTCCCACTCCCCGCAAGCTCGGTTGAAGGATACCAGTAGCAGTGCGACTGATAGTCAAGCAGTGACTGTCCGGTCATCGAAAAATTGCCGTGCGGAGGCAATGTTACGCGTTCGCTGCTGTACATCAGCAGCCTATAGCACTCCGACGGCTGGGGTGGCTGAAAACTATCCGATGAGCGCTGTGCGTGTAGCGGTCTGTGCGCCTGCGATAACTGCGGAGGAGGAGGAAGAAGTCGAAGTTGGTCTTGCATTTGAAACTGGTCTTCTTGAGCGGCAGAACGCGTCTCTTGTGGCAACGGTAGGTGTCTCATGGGTATGGGCACATGCCTGGTCACGCGTTGTAAATCAGAAAGGTTTCTTGGGACGTCGCTCGGTGATGGGGCATCATCCTTGGGGGGAGACAGAGATGCCATAGGGGCCTCAGAATCCCGTTCGCGCTTGTTCGCAGGTGGACTAGGCTCTGGGAGAGGAAGGTCTCCGATGTACGTTAACTCGTATAGGATATCCCTAAACCAGAATATATATATGAGAGCACAAAGAAGGGCTGGAGATAAACATACCAGAAGCGACCTGCTAAATGCCACCGGTCCTCGGACCTCCTTAACATCCCCATGCATTTGTAAACATCTGACATGTCATTATTCGGATCTATTGACAATCCCGAGCGCTTCCCTCTCCAGATGCTCGCCAGCAATACAATCCCAGATGTGAATGCAGCGAACTAGTAGGGCAATTAACGTCACCCGCGATTATCAAATGCAGAGTGATACTTACCTGAAATAGCGGCGGAGGGATAAAATTCCTCTTCTGCAGAATGTCAACAATATTGGTACATGACCTTGCGGCATTCGTGCAGATGACCAAGGAAGGGAATGGTGATGGTGACTGCTTGTTTTTCGATGGGATGAATGGACGATGGACAAGAATCTGGATGTGATAGTAGGTCCCGTATAAGACGATAGATTGCTTGAAAAATCTACCGTCTTCACGGTTTGGATCCCAGCGCACTTTAAAGTTTGAGCGTATCGTGAATATCAAATTGAAGGGAGCGATGGCATTACGTACAGTGATTTGGGACTGAGTCCACCCATTTGTTGAGAGCCGAGTCAAGTTCCGCCACTACCTGCATCTCCCACTGAGGGCCGACTAAGCCAGATAAGCTTTTGGACTTATTGATCGAATACTGCACAAAGTGAGTGTTTAGTGTTGCAAAGATAGCGTCCGATCAGAAAAAACTTACGATGGTACGCAACGCAAAGCTTGCAATCTGGTGTAGCTTGATGTCGAGAATGAAATAACTGATAAGCGAAGGTTTATTTGCGGGTTGCTTGAAACGCTGCGAAGGATCAGGATGTTCCCAGTATTCGTCATCACACTCAATGGGCATGTCAAGGTCAAAGCTGGAAATTCAACCTCAGCATTAAGAATTCCAAGTACGGAGATAAGACTTACTCGTCATCTTGAATTGCACAGGGGCGACCAAGAGCAGTGCTCAACCTCCTGTCCAGACAGACCAGAAACCTGCGATGCATGGCTTGTCAGATTTAATTTGTGATGTCTGACGTGGGCTAGTACCAGAAGGCGCGCTTCCACAGCTCGTCCTCTACGGTCATCACATGGTCCCGTGCTTTACGCCTATGTGCGCCTACCTCCTGTGCCAACCGGATACCAATGCCAACCATGGACCAACATGACTGAGGAGCAGAAGAGTCTTTCAAGAACATTACCGAGAGCTGGAGAATACGTTCAGATGAATAACAGATGAGAAAACGGTAACTTACACAGTAGAATTGCATGTCGTACAGTGAAGGTGAGACTAAAAGCGACCTAGCTGTCTGTACTTGCTCAAACCACTTCCAGCCACGAGAATGAGGTGAATTCTGTCCTTCAAGAAATACTCGCGGATCCTCTGAGAACCGTGATCCGATTGCGCAGACGAGGAGAAGAGTGCATGCAAAGCCAGTATTTGTGAGATGTAGATCTTCTGCAACGGATCTTTCAAAGGTTGGCCTATGAAGGATGGCTTGATAGAGATTGAAGTGCAAAAAAAAAGCGTCGACAAGTTGCTCCATGAGATCCCGATCAGGAAATGATTGTATCGGTGGGTTGTCTGTGCCTCCAAGGCATTTTTCCCACTACAAGATATGAAACAGATCGCTAACATGGAAAAGGCAGGATGAGACGAACGGGTTGTGGTGCACAAAACTCAAGACGCTTGTGGCCAAGAATCATTGAAGGAGGGGCTTTGAAGTTGTCGTTGCTCACGTACTCACTCTTGAGCTCCATCGCGGTCTTAATGAGACTAGCTCCACTTGATTTTCCGAAAAATCTGTCTTCGAGCTTGTCACTGGGCCTAGAGTCGATGCCACGTTTCTTCAGGTTTTCTACGAGAGTTGAAGTAACAAAGTCTTCGTCTTGCTGGTCGGCGTCGGGTTCACCGACCCTACTGATGTCGGAGGTGGCTACATTGACAGCGCGCGGCAAGGAGGCGGAGCTACAGACTTGCTCTGCTTTCGCAGCGGCGTCAGGGGAATGGCTTTCTCGGTCTGTGGCAATGTGGAGCTCTTTCAAAATGTTCTGGTCTGGGCATAACTAGTCGAAATGGTTGGGTTAGGTCTTTTGAGTGGATTTTTCAACTTGCGTACCCTCCGCAAAACCTCTTCCAGCATTTCCACGCGACGTTCCAAGCTTTCCACATAACTAGAGGGGGAATCAGACTTGTGAGTGGGAGAGTAGGGGGATTTCCAAACCCCTTTGAAGGACCTCGTTTCTAAACGTCGAGAATTAACGACCAGCGAAACATACCCATGGACGAGCTCACCTTCGCTTTCTGAACGTATGTACAATCGAAACTGCACGTTATACAATTTAAACAGCGATTTCCGGGCATTTGGACTCCGTCGCCTGATGAAATATTAGTGATGAAATATCGAGGGGAGGCCACTTATTTGCATACATCGGACTAAAGGTGACGAAGCTTAGGTCAGTGGCTAAACAACCGATAGACACTGACACACTTTTCTTGGTCCTGCAGATGTCACATGCTCGTTGTATCCTTCGCCTCTTCTGATTTTGAGGCAGACCAGACATGTTGTCCTCGTTGAAGTCCTCACCTTCGGACGACATGGTGATGGTGCGTAGGTGAAAATCGGATGCAAGGATGGAAGGCTACAGTTGCGGACAAACAAAGTCATCCAATTTGATTGTGGCACGAACCATACCGATCAACATGATCGGTTCTCGCGATCATCGATCATCCTGGTTTGGCATTGCAGACTCCGCGCCACGTGTACGAAAGGAAGTTGGATTCTACTTAGATCCGGGGTCGCTCGAAACATCACTTTCTGTAGCTTTGCCAACCCACAGGGAAGTCCGAGTGTGAAGGAAAATGGACTTTGGGTGGATTCAGATTCGACCCTTCCATATTTTTGGTGAGCTATTGGTTTCGCGCTCTCCTCGGAAAACCTGTATTATATTGTTAAAATTCAAAAAGCTCGCGTTTTCCCGATTTGACATTCAAGCACCATACTTGTAGTAGTGTCGTTAGCCACTGCAATTTTCAAAAATTATGCCATTAGCCTTGTTTAAATCAACCCTGCGCACAATTAAAAGCGCCTATCGTGACCCTTTCCTTCCCGTCCAATTTTATAAATGCCGATCTCTTGAGGCGAGATAGGACTTTGCTGGAGAAGACCACTCGTTCGCTCTTTATCCAACCTTGGGAATTTATAAACTGCGGTCATGGGACTTACCTCCCATTCCTAGGAGTTTCAAAGCTTTCTTCTCGTTTTTTTTGTGGGTCTTCTGCTCCAAGAATGGAGGCCGTTCGAGGTCGCCCGTCGTCTCAGGAGTTTAATGTCAAAAGTTCAGCTTGTGACCAAGTTGCTTCCTGCTGACTTCCATCCGTATAAATTCTGTTCTCGTTTCTACACTTCTTCCCTGCCCTGTAGAAATCACAGTATGGCGCGGACCGCGGTGCCGCGCATTAACCACATGGGTGGGTCTGATAACGTCAAGACTGAACCACCACTTTCGGGTGGTAAAATGGGGTACGCTCGTCTTCCGCTCTGAGTTTTACGCGGGGATTGTTCAATGGTGCAGATTTCCTCTTTGCTTCGATGGCGCATCAAGATCAAGGCGCACACAAAAGCTCTTTCGTATTTAAGAAAAATTGAGTTTCGGAACATGATTGAAATCACTCCATAAATTTCTTTGCGGGGGAAATCCTTCCGCTTCCTCCGATTGAGACAAGTAGCGAGCACCACTGAATAGCGATGGCGATTCCGAGCACGCCCCAAAGGTATTTGGATGCTTTTCGTTGCTTCTGCGGAGGAATGTGATGCATATATACACATATATATATGTATACCAGCTCTAATACACGTTCCACGTTAGCACCCACACACGATGAAGAACACATTGACCCCTGCAATTCCAGCTGCTCACAAAGCGAAATTGTGACCATAATGTTGTCGATCTTTCAATATCCGACTCATTCGGACATGAAATTGATTTCCCACTGAATTCAGATTAAACGGGTTGCCAATA
>NW_001889940.1:0-4584 GCF_000143565.1 Laccaria bicolor S238N-H82 | reverse complement strand
ATCTGGATCCACCATGCGCTGCTTGAACCTGTTTGTGTTTATATTCTTCAAATACGTCGTGGGAACTGATCTACGAATTCATATGTTTCAGGAGAGCTATAGCCTATCAGGCCCGCTTCTTGACTTCCCTGCAGAATAGATTGGAGTCAGTTACTTACCAAATGTAATTCAGTGGAAAAGCAGAGTGTTGTTTTTGTTGTGGCAGCAGTGTGATAACATAAGGCGACATGTGGAGAGCTACGTGCCAATCGGCAAATTCGCAGTGCTAGCGTGCCCGGATTTTTAATTATATTTACCCTCGCTCTCTACCAGGGCGGTTAGCATATAATTAATATTCAAAGTATCACTGCCCCCAAGAGCCCTGTATTAACATTATGTACTGTTCCAACTGGTATTTACGACCAAAGCGCGTCTGAAATTAGAGACTTTTGACTGACCGGTGCTGAACACTCGTCACGCCCAGTGAGATTTTTTCTTGCTCATTATCTTTGCAAGAATGGTTGATAAAAAGAAAATGTTGTTGCCAGAGTAGCATAATAAAGATCAACCCTGTTTTGCTGCAGCAACAAAGATGAGGTGACAAGTTTATGTCATTGAAAGCCCGTTCCTGACATGAGGAATTGGAACAAAGAATTTAACTAATTGCCAGGGAATTAGACATTCCTACACAGGCCAGATCACCTCGTTGCTTGGCAAATATGTAAACTCTTTGTTCCTGTTCCCGCGTGTCAGAACGAGCTTTCAATGACATTAAATCGTTGCCTCATCATTTTTGCTGTGGCAAAACAGTGTTAACCTTTATCTTCCTACCCCAGAAACAACATTTTATTTTTATCACTCATTTTTGCAAAAATTATAAGCAAGAAAATTTTAACCTTATTTAACTGCTCATTTTTGCTGCAAATGTGGAATAAACAATTTAACATAGTTATTTACTGTTTAGTGCCTCTTTACCTGGCGACGAAAGCTCTTTGCCCCTTGTGAGTACAGAATGTCCCCGTCAAATAATTTCTGCTTCTGGGTCACAATGATGAATCGACAAACGGTGTAAAGGTAACATATCCCCAGAAAGCCTAATACCACCGCGCCCACAAAATTTAACAATTGAGAAACGCAATTGATAGAACGAAAGGAAATCAGAAAGCAGCGGAAGAATATTTTACAATCAACTTCCGCGCACCCTCATTCGGAATTTCGTAAGAGCGTAGTCCGCAATGATTTTCCCCTGGGGTGGCATACACTGGATCAATGCTCAAGGGTTTCAGCGTCTCTTACAATTTTTACGGGCTTCCCCGCGGTTTCTGTTACCAATTAGATCCGAGTTACGGATAGGTTAGTCATAATCTTGAAAGTGCGTTTCCTCGCTTGAGGGACTCACACATTGGCGCATGCTTGTAGCCCCTTTTTCTAGGCGATCAATTTCAAATGTGAACGTGCTTATGGCTTGAGCATGGTGACTTGAACGCGCGAGGCCGGGGATTTCTCGGTCAGAGGAGGCTGTAGAGCGTGTCATGGGTGCACTCCGTAAATTACGAGACTTGTTTGGTTTTTGTATGTGGTTCCCTACTTTATTCATTAGCGAGGATCTTCTGCCTACTGATTGATTTTCTCACCGTAACGTCGATCAACCGGAATGTATATTATATTCAAGTTGTTATGATTGTGTTATGACAACACCAAGCGATCTCACTGGTCGACGGTTGTGTCTCAATAAGACATGAGAAATTGGTCTGAATACCCTAGCCAACGGGCTTGTCTAGAGATAGAAAAAGCGAGTTCGACCTTATCTGTCCAACTGCGTGCACAATTCAAAACTCGCTTACCTCGACCAGCTTCCCCATTGCATGTGGCGTCAACGAATTTCCCCCACAATCAGGAACTATGACCTCGCATCGCTACGATGACGAGGTGGTAAATACAATGCTACGACGAAAGCCGCATGATAGCTGGTCGAAGTGAGAGATGGAGGCGGTGAGTAAGGAGAAGAGAGGAAGCGGGGGCTGAAGTCTGGGAGAGATCGGCGAAGATCAGTGATTGCAGCTTCCGACCTCCTGAATCATCCCCCGACGCCCATCCCCTTGACCACAGGTCCAAACTACGTGGATACGATAAGACGCCCCGAACGATGGGAAGCAAAGAATGAGCAGCGACTCGGATGTCATGAGTTATGTTGAAGAGTGGTGTCGATTGAGGATGTGCTGAAACATTGGTAAGCAATCGTCAAACTATAGACAGGGAAAGTGCAAGTTACCTCAGGATCCAATCTGTCACTGCATAGATCGGTCCTACCGCAAACAACGTCTGCTGGCTAACGACCTCAATAACGACCACGCGGAGACGTAACGGATGTGGACGAGGACGATGCGGTTATAACTAGTCGGCCCAAGACCGACTTCCAGTAGACAATCTTGCGCGCCTCCTCAAAGTCGCAGTCTAGAGATCTCATTTTGCTTGATGAGGCCCTACGGCATCGAGGGAACGTTCGTTAATCTTGTCACAGAAGCATTTATTCAGGATGACTTACCACGCGGGCTCCGTTCCATAGTTTTGTGAGAGCAACGGCGAAAAACACAAGCGTTGATGGGTGCGAGAACACGTTGTGGAGGATTAGAATAAGCGGGTGACGATCAGGAAGGACGAGATGTGAAACGCGGGTTGAGGGTGGATATGACCATCAAGGAGTTCAAGGCAGATCAACTGATAGAGTTTGGAATGGTGACGCAACCCTGGAGAATGGCAAGAAAGAAATGGATAAAGAAAGGACAATGAGGACGATGTGGAGTTGATGTGGAGAAAAAGAGCGGAACTCTGCTCACGGTTTGAAACAAAACCTCCATGGCGCGCACGAACTAGGTCCAAAATTAGCGTCAAATATCTACATTGAAAAGGAAAGAGAAAGAATTTACCGCCAATACGGTGCCACGCACTGCCACCGGAGATATCTTACTTTATATCTAATCTAATCTATACATCTTTGGCTTCGTCCAACAACGTACACCCCACGTTAACGTTATCGCATAGGTCTCCCCGCCACCTCGCCATCGTCGCCAGTCGCCGCAAATCGGAACACCTGGGCGCGGGTAAGAAGAATCTGAAAGGCAAGGTAGTGCATCTAACCTTTCAGTAAATTTCAGTCTTCATGCCAACTTCATGCCCTTTCGTTGCGATGCTGGGTCTATTGGATAAGAGGTAAAAATCGACACGTTCAGTTGGCGTCCTGGTCTCGGCAAGTTCTTGGCGTGTTCAATTGTGCAGATGCGAATGCAACGTGAATGAAGGAGTAAGTTGAATTCACACACCCGGCGAAGGCTGAAGCTGCGTTTGACAATATCTTTTCAAAGTTCAGGTGACTGTCCATGCTCGAAATTCTGATTGCCACTGCTCTCTACACGTCTCCACGCATTTCGGACACGCTTTTGCCCAACTTGTGCTTCAAGTATATACATTCCCGACCGACAGTGGACTCGAGACAAAAATCTTATTCGCATTAAATCAGCAGATGGTAACCAATCCACGGTCCCCTTTGTTTGTATCAAAATTTTTAGCCTGCGATGACGATGGCAAAATGAATTCCTGTTTGCCTCCTGCTATCTGGTAATATGACCATTTGGATTATGGAATCGTACGCATACGTTTATGTCGAACACACTAGTACCGCACCTGCCGTTCGTCATTGGGAGTGAAATTTTTAACGCAGAAGCTTACAGTTGCGTCCAGCTTGTCGGTATTATCATCACTTGGTTTTTGTCGGGGTCATTATTGGTGCAATGTTGTGTGTTTACTTCACTCTATTTCTTAACCGTACCACTCATCCTCATCTCTTGCGGATTTTCAGACGATTTCTTCTGCGCCGATCATTTGAATGGGGACTTGAAATTCATCAAAGTAGCGGTGCGCATCATCGCGATTTTTGTTGTCTCGCCTTCATGTACCAAATATTAGTTTGGATATGCCTCGCCGTTGATCAGCCTGGTGCGGTCGATGGCTGTGACTGCGGGTGCTTGGCAAAGCTTAATAGTTGCATGGGGAAACCCAACAATTTTCACTGGCCCTTCCGTGTTTCCCGTCCTTACCGTACCACTCACTGGGATAGGCGAGTCTTCCACTCAACCGATGCTTCAACGTACTGACTTCGCCATTAATAGAAGCTTGCATTGTTCAGTTTTTTTTTGCCTGGTGAGTCCTCATAAAACCTCGTTTTCGCGCATAACCTCCAACATCCTTATAGGCGAATATGGACCCTGAAAAGAGGGTTCAAAATCTATCGAATTATTTCAAGCGTAATGTGTTTGGTTAACGGCCTTCCCTGGTTTGTTTTACATGCATTGAACTTTTTCTAGGTGGCGTTTATGCAATTAGCGGCTGCGATTGTCAGTGCCCGTGGAGCAGCTGTACGTGGTTCATAACTTTACGGCAAACGCTTCATAGATTTGATAATAGTACGCTCAATCTGAAAGGTTATTAAGCCGATGGCAGCATACTTTAGACCTTTCAGCTGAGATACGTTCTCTTTTGCCATATCTGCGAGATGCTTAAAGTGCTCAACCTTTCCATCAAAATCTTTGGTTATGGGGGACCTTGATC